>NC_087204.1:95041957-95064457 GCF_015104395.2 Macrobrachium nipponense
GAGCAGTTGGCTCACTGTCGTCGATTTCACCTATTTCAGCCATGGCCACAAGAGACGATATGGAATAAAGCAGAGATGAAGGCACTTCAAACACCAGGCATATACATGCTGCTGGCAGTAGGCTTATCAGTCAGTGCCGTAATATAATAATGAATGTTTTTCAATGTTTCTCTTCACAGGGCCCTAGCAAGACAATGAAAGAAATCATTAAGGCGACAGCAACAGCAACTAAAGTTTTGAAATGCAAAAAATGAATATTATGATATATAAACATCTTTATTATTTTATGAAGACAAGAACACCATAGCCCGCATTTGAACACGTCAACTTTCTGTCAACCCCGAAGCTGTTCCTCCCACAACTCCACCCCAAAATTTTCTGACCGCTTACATTTCTACGATAGTATTTTGTTCTTAGGCGTTATACAGCATCAGCAATGTACAATGAATATGTTTTTTTTTTTTTTTTTTTTTTTTTTTCAAACAACCAATGGCATGATTGCACTAAAAATCTAGCTACAAATTTAAACATTAAAGTTCATGCGTTTGAAATTTAGCGTGCTGCTTGTTTCATTTAGGGCAAAATGTGTACAAGCATATAGTTCAAGAAGTTTTAGCCTTAAAATGCGCTGTTTTGTTGCCCTTGCCTTCTTACCGGTAGATGATGTAGTCGATGGCTACGAGGAACTTGTAGATGATGATGATATGCCACAGTCGGTAGTTTCCTATTTTGAGAATAATTACATAGGCCCCCTTAGAGGAAGAGGAGAAAGGAGGCGACGTCTTGAACCACCATATCCATTAACTATTTGGAATGTTTGGGATAGATGCATGTCTGGGATTGCCAGAACTACAAATAATTTAGAAGCCTACCACAGCGCACCAAAAGACACAGTGAATATGAGTTATCCAAATATTTGAAAGCTCATAGATGTTTTGAAATGTGAAGAAAGGTTTTCTAGTTCCAAACTGCAGAAATTTATCCAAGGAGATGAGCCAATGCAAAAGAAAAAATATAGAGACATGAATTTGCGTATAAAAAATGTCATGGAGAGATATGATCCCAACCAAAAAATTACCTTTCAGAAAACAATCGCACACAATCTTAAATTTTAGAAATTAAATGCTTAACCAATATTTTTAAGAATTTTATTGTAACTTTTCTACTATTTTCTTTATATATTATCTTGTACTATAAATTTGACTGAAAATAAACACTACACTTTTTTTTTGTATTTATATTGTAACTTCCCCTTTCCTAAAAAAGATACAATATTAGAAGCAAATTTTCTAAAAATTACTTTCAAACTAAAATTGTCGTTAGACAATTCTTTTTTTAAGGAGAAAAGTTTTAAAAAGTACTTTTGAACTAAAATATCGTTAGACAATTCTTTTTTTTAAGGAGCAAAGTTTTAAAAAGTACTTGTGAACTAAAATTGTCATTAGACAATTTCTTTTTGAGGAAGCAAAAAGGGTCCAATATGTAAGACAAAAAAAAAAGGAGTGTCGAGAATGCGAAAATAAATAATTGAACTCGACGATTTGCCCAACGACGAATTGACTTGGGGACAAATTGAGCAACGATCAATTGAGCGACGACGAATTGCCGTCGACGAATTGACCGGACACCAGGAAAGACCATTACCGGGTGGTGGTTAAAATTTTCATGGGCCGGGACCACCAAAAGATAGATGTATTTTCCCTGGCCTTGATTATAATATGTTATAGCGGCTGTACAGAATACCCGATTACGCCGAAGTTTCGGCGCATTTTTTGCTTGTCTTTTTTTCCCCCCCTTCTTACACGGTCCCTTCATACACGGAGTGAATAAGGGCATTAGGCGGACAGAAATATGCTGATACGTAGATGAAATGGTAAAACTTGGCTCATCGTATTTGGAGATGATCTGATCATGTGAAAAGTTTGAAAGGTTGACGGACAATGGGGTAATCAAGAGGAGAGGAAGCATAAGAAAGTGAATGGGCAGGTGGAAGGAAAGAGGTACCGGAATAAAGGGCCCTTTATATATATATATATATATATATATAGATATATATATATATATATATATATTATATATATATATAGACCAAGAACCCCGCGGGGTCTCAACGTGCTGCTGGAGATTGTTATGTATATATATAATATATATATATAATATATATATTATATATATATATATATCTATATATATATATATATATATATATATATATATAATAAACTTTTCATTATTCTTTTTCTACCCTTTTTCAAAATAACAAAATACTTTTCAAAATGCTGCTGGTGAGTGTTGTTGTTATCATATATATGTATATATATATATATATATATATATATATATATATATATATATATATATATATATATATACACACACATATATATATATATATATATATATATATATTATATATATATATATATATATCTATATATATATATATATATATATATAAATCTCTCACCAGCAGCATTTTTAAAAGTATTTTTGTATTTTGAAAAGTAGAAAAAGAATAATGAAAATGTTTATATACAAGAATACTGAAATAAGAATGTTAGATAAAAGACTTGTAACTACTAAAAAAACAAAATCTGAATAAATCAAGACCTGAAATTACGATGCAAATGGGACGGAATATAAAAAATAACAGAGCTGTATTGACTCTTTTGCGAATCGGACCGAATGAGCCCATTTTCGTAATGAGAGAAGGAGAAAGCCTTAATAGACTAGTTGAGAAAAATGTCGGGAAGACCCATTTGCTTTTTTTAAGGTTACTAAAGATTTACGAAGGCTTTGTTTTTAATTAGGAAAGTTTTTATTTTTTATTTTTTAGAACTCCGGACCGATGATGAACCTCCCGTTACTTTTAACGAAAGAGGGGAGGGCGGTAAAATACGAATGTAAGGCAAATATATATATATATATCTATATATATATATATATATATATATATATATATATATATATATATATATATATATATAAAATTTTTTTTTTTCTTTTTTCTTTTTTGACAGAAGTTAAACCAAGGAAGAAAAATTGAATACGATGACGCCATTTCCAAAGTTCCCATTTTTTCTGGGAGACGATTTCCATAAACTGATCAAAATTCGCCTGTTTAACGAAAACCGCTTATGCTTTCCGAATTGTAAAAGAGCCAACAGCAGTCTCTCTCTCTCTCTCTCTCTCCATTTTGTACTTCCATCTCATATCCCGTCGTTGCTTTGTCTATTTCGCTTTCTACTAGTGATCTCTTTTTTTCTATTAATATTCGCTTGGTTTCCGTTTTCGTATTTTACTTATCATCACTACGCTCTCTCATTTCAGTCCCTATTTGCCTAACGGCGATCTGTTTTATCCTTTCCTTTATATAAGGACACTTCAGTGACATGGCAGGATATCTAGTGATTCTTAAGTTGCCAATCTTCTGATGAAACTTAGTTTATTCCATGATTAGCGCCTTTTGTTTTCTCTACTTTTATTCTTCTTGCGGAGAAGATATATCCTGCAGATGCTTCCGACGTTGCTGACCTCACGATGATTTACGTCGAATTATTTAAGACCTGACAATAAAATCCTCCCCCTGTACCACTAATTGTGCCATAACGGTCCCTAACACATGGCAATAAATCTACGACTTCTCTTATGAATCGTTTTTCGTTTTTTGAAAAACTATGGAGATGGCTATTTGTCTGTCCGGCCGCACCCACCTTGCCGGTCCGCGCTC
Organism: Macrobrachium nipponense; assembly: GCF_015104395.2. Lineage (NCBI taxonomy): Eukaryota > Metazoa > Arthropoda > Malacostraca > Decapoda > Palaemonidae > Macrobrachium > Macrobrachium nipponense. The sequence goes on from NC_087204.1 coordinate 95,045,688, forward strand.
AGATCTTTAAAACTGCTGAGGCTAGAGGGCTGCAAATTTTTTCATCATCCACACTCCAATCATCAAACATACCCAATTGCAGCCCTCTAGCCTCAGTAGTTTTAAATTTATTTAAGGTTAAGGTTTGCCATGATCGTGCGTTTGGCAACGCCATAGGACAGGCCACTACCTGAACGTGACTGAAAGTTTGATGGGCCGCTGGGCCGCGGGTCATACAGCAACATACGCTGATCAGAAAACTCGATTGCACCGAAGAAAATTTTTGCTTTTTTTTGTATACAAATACACGAGCAGACAAACAAATACACTACTATTTATATGTATACACAAATATCATATATATATATATATATATATATATATATATATATATATATATATATATATATATATATATAATATATATATATACATATATATATATATATATATATATATATATAATATTTGTGCATATATATATATATATGTGTTTGTTCGTCTGCTCGTGTATTTGTGTAAAAAAAAGCAAACAATTAGCAGAAGTTTTATATATATATACATATACAAAGCATAATATTAATTTAAAGGAGGATGTCTCAGAGAGGATAATTACTGCTTGGAAAAATGACAAACGAAACTCATTTCCTCTTTCTAGATGTGGTTTCGTGCTAACTACAGAATTAGATGTCGTCGGAAATTTCCATCCAAATAACACAAGATTATAACTGAGAGAAAATGATTACCGTAGCAATAAAAAAGGAGGGCCGAGGGAAGAAAGAAGACTGCAGTGGTATGACCATGTGATGAGAAGGGGTGAGACATAAATTTGTTTGTTTATTTGTATGGTGTCTTTACGTTGCATGGAACCAGTGGTTATTCAGCAACGGGACCAACGGCTTTACGTGACTTCCGAACCACGTCAAGAGTGAATTTCCATCACCAGAAATACATATCTCCAACACCTCAATGGAATGCCGGAGAATCGAAATCGCGGCCACCGAGGTGGCAGGTCAAGACCATACCGATCACGACACTGAGGCGTGATGCAGATGGAAGAGGAGGTGGCTGGTGAGAGAGAGAGAGAGAGAGTGAGAGAGAGAGAGAGAGAGAGGGGGGGGGGGGGGGGGCTGGGGGCTAAGCAGTGAAGTGGATGGGTATGATTATTATAGAAGATCTGAGAGAGAGGAGCAATCGTCAGAGGACGATGTGTTTTGACGGAGCCAGGTGGAGGAAAGCTGTCAGAAACATAGACCACACCCCCCCCCCACCGGACCCCCAAAAAAACCACGGCCCCCCCCCCCCCACCATCCCCACCGCAACAGAAGCGGGAAAAGATGCAGAGAAAGAAGCAGCAAAGTGGAACCGAGAAACCCGTTGTTAGGATTGATGGTCTTCAAAAATCCCTAATCACGCGAAAGTTTGGACGCGAACCAAATGTCCACGGGTGTCGAACCTGACAAAAAAAAAAAAATAAACAAATAAATAAATAAATAAATAAATAAATAAAACAAGTAAATAAAATTAAATTACATAAATTAAAAAAAAAGAAACTCTTATAGTGGAAAGGTGAATACCACACGAGGAAGTAAAAACTATAATTTAGAGGAATTGACTGAATAACAGTTTATATATGAGATTTATTCATAAGTCGATTTTGTCTCCAACGTAACAGTTGCTGTTTGCGACAGATCTTCATCTGATCGAGAAAAGTAATCTATCGCCAGTGAGTTGTGATATTCTCTCTCTCTCTCTCTCTCTCTCTCTCTCTCTCTCTCTCTCTCTCTTGGTGATTCTTATACTCAAAAGATGTTACTAATTTACTGTGTTTCCCAAATATCTAATTTTTCATTAAATCCTTATTAAGGGCAGGTTACGTGACCTCGTTCTGAGACTACATGCGGGTTCGAATCCTGCAACGGACGTCAGAATTACTTCATAATTCTTGCATTTGGATTTTAGGCTTTGGAATAACAGGTGTATCCAAAAAGCTTGAAAAATTCGAGAAATTAAGAGGCATTGTGGTTATGAGAAGTTTCATTAACTATCTTAGTTGGTCGAGGAGCAATTTTTGCTAAAGCACATTGAAAGTCCGCATCTAACATTCATTCGAGCGCCATGGGGAGGGCGTACCCCCTGGAAAACCCCTGGTCTAACTAGTCCGTGCCTGATACGGTCTTTCTGATGGTCATCAACAGCATAGGCGCCGTCAGCATCGGTTACTCGAGTTACCTGATTTCTCTTTAAATATATGAACTTATAAATAACTGTGGATTAGTTTCTCCACTAAGATCATCATTAATTCTCTTTAGTTTCAGTCTTCGTGAACAGTAAAGGGTCTTATTTATGGTGCGGATTAAGGAGTGGTTGAAATAGGCCCTTCAAAGGATGCAAACTCTCATCCTTAATTTAATGTAATCCATAATTATTCTCTCGAAGCATAAATAAATTACCCTTGATCTCATCTAATACATCATTTTTCTCCCGAAGCATAAATAAAGTCGTTTCTCAAGCCCTGTCCACACTAGGAAACATTGTTTGGAAACTGTTTACAAACAGATTGGAAACTGTTTGCAAGCAACGTTTCCCGTCCAGACCTCAGCTGTCGTCAGGATGCCTGTTGGTGCAGTAACCTCTGTAGTAATCTACTTGGCAGTTTTAAACAAAGCACTCGAGGAGGGATAAAAGAAAGAAAGAGAGATGGGTGAGGATGTTTTTAGAAAAAGGAGTATCTCACACACACATGCACATGTGTACATATACATATGTTTATATTTATGCATATGTGACATGTACATATAAATATATACTTATGCACATCTACATATGTAAGTATGTACATGTACATATGTAAATCAGAATATGTACACACACATATACGAGTATGTACAAATATACAAGTACGTACGTATAAGTGTATATTAGATATTTTAATATATGTAATGTATATGTATTCATATATACAAATATATACACGTATATTTACTATATACACATACATATCTTATACATGTGCATATGTGTGCATATACACACAGATACATTAAATGTTTTCCATTATGGATAGGAAAGAATTATACGGTAAAAAGTGTTTGCAAACAGTTTCCAAATTGTTTGTAAACTTTGTTTCCAAACAATGTTTCCTAGTGTGGACAGGCCTTCGCGAAGAATAAATAAATGAAACTTGATTTCATTTATTTATTCTTTCACCTAATACATCTCACTTCTCCCGAAAAAAAAAAGAAACACACATGTAAAGTCTACACAAAGAAGCTATTAAGAAATCCATTTACATCTGAATGCGGTAGAACATTTATTTTCGGATCTCTTTTTAAAAAGGAGATAATCCGGCCGTCATTTGATGCCGGCCCAATCTGACCCGGAATCCTTAGAAGGAAGGAGGTCGAGCGCGTCTCTCTCTCTCTCTCTCTCTCTCTCTCTCTCTCAAGCAGCCGAAGGTCCAAGGAAGCCAAGGAGACGGAAAAATGTTTATCCGTTTACTTAATATATATATTATATATATTTATATATATATATATATATATATATATAATTCATATATATATATATATATATCGAGCTACAAATGTCCTTTGATATCTAATTCGCTCTACTTGCGGAATTATTATATTCTCATATATGTTTAACCGAAGGGGAATTTTTAGGCGATAATAGATTTGCCGGCTCACGTACGACGGGATGGGTTAAGTTAAGGCTTCACTGTCGTCCTGGATTTGAAGGTGTCCATGGTTCGCGCCCGTGAGCCAGCAAATCTATTATCGCCCTAAAAAAATTCCCCTTCGGTTAAACATATATGAAAATATATTAATTCCCGAGGTAGAGCGAATTAGATATTAAAGGACATTTGTAGCTTGATATATGTATATGAATCACGGCAATGTGATATGACCTATATTTATATAGTATGTATAAGTATATATATAAAAATTATATATATATAATATATATATATATATATGTGTGTGTGTGTATATATAAAACATTATATATATATGATATATATATATATATATACTATATATATATATATATTAATATATTAAGTTTTTTCCGCCGCCGGTCTTTTCGCCGTTAGCACTTTTTGCCGTGAGGATTTTTGGCCGCAGAATTGAAAAAAAAAGGCCATTAACCGCGTGAAAGAAAAAAAAAAAAAACAAAAGAGTAGAGAAACAAAAGGAACCATTTAAATAATTACATTACAAGTAGTTTCAATACTGTAAACATTTCAAAACAACAAGCGTTAAAAAAAAATACATTACAACTAGCTTCAATACTTTGATATTTTAAACTAGCAGTATTTAAACTGCCAGTGGCCATGAAAATAAAATTCTCTCTCTCTCGCTCTCTCTCTCTCTCTCTCTCTTCCTCTCTCAATACTATAAACATTTCAAAACAGCAATCGTTAAACAAAAAAATACGTTGTTTTCTTCACTAGAGACCTTACGTTTATATTTCATTATTATTGAAGCGCTTGTATAATGGCGTATAGTACTGTTAAAACTAGCCGGGGAGGGAAAAAGTTAGTAGACGAAAATAATTTCGTTTATCGAATAGACAGAGCTAACGAAAATAAGAAGTATTAGAAGTCTGAAGTTAAAACGTGTAAGGCGAGAGTCCACACAGGAATTGAAAGTGAAGGTGATATAGAAATATACAAAAAAGTAGGTGATCATAGCCATCCAGCAAACCCATCAAAACCAGCAGTGTATGCTTCCTTAGCCAAAATAAAAGAGAGTGCTTCTGAATCACAATCATATGCCAGGTCAATAATTGCCAATGCTTCTGCGCATTTAGACGATGCTGCATGTTATCTAATGCAGTTTAAACACTGCAAGTTTAAAATATCAAAGTATTGAAGCTAGTTGTAATGTATTTTTTTTAACGCTTGTTGTTTTGAAATGTTTATAGTATTGAAACTACTTGTAACGTAATTATTTAAATGAATAAATGAAAAGATATGATTATCAAGATAGAGTGTGTGCCTTGGGCCATTTTGTTTCTCTACTCTTTTCTTTTTTTTTTCTTTAATGGGCTTTTCTTTTTTCAATTCTGCGGCCAAAAATCCACACGGCAAAAAGTTCTAACGGCAAAAAAACCTGCGGCAAAAGGACCGGTGGCGAAAATTTCCGTCGGCGAAAAGACCTGCGGCGAAAAGACCTAGAACCATATATATATAATTATATATATATTATATATAATATATATATATATATATATTATATATATATATATATATATATATATATATATGTGTGTGTGTGTGTGTGTGAAGAGAAAGAGAGAGAGAGAGAGAGACAGACTAAGAGAGAGAGAGACAGAGAGAGATAATTAATCAATCACAGCTCACTGAGGTCTAGACGTCCCTTTTGGCCATCCTATCTACTAACTTTCTAGTAACTATAGCTAAGTAATCTTCCCTCACTTTCACGCACATTTACAGTATCATCTAAAGCTAGCGAATAAAGGAATAAAGGAAGGCTGGAGATGACGAAGATGATGATAATGATGATTATGAGATCACGAAAAAGAAAATGGGAATTGGTAAGCAGAGGTATTGTAACATTTAGGATGAAAAACACAGGCAAAGGAATATTGGTCTCTCCTATTGAGTAGAAAAGTCTTACACGTAGAGTATGTTACTGTACTCCAGTGAATACACAAACAAACAATCGAACATGCAAAAGATCCCCTGAGTTGCAGTTATTCTAGGTCTCATCAAATCCTGTCGAATTAAGTTTGAATCCCAGTGTACCAATCACAGATAAAATTAACGTAAATTTCGATAAAAATATATCATTTCCCATAAATCGGAACGCGTTCAAACACAGTGAAGGATTTGAACATAGACTAGTGACAATTGCACAGCAAAAACTACATGCAGTTAGGTATATATAACACTTGAAATATACATTCCAGACTTCCAGAAGAGCAAATCTCGTGCTGGCAAAAAGCCAGCAAAAAATAACCCTCAAAGTTATTCGAAGTCCATGGCTTGTTGCTACAAAGGGAACAGATTATGTATTCACGAAGACAACTGCAAGGGACGCGTCAATTTCAATATATATTTTTTTTGGTCCAAACATTTTCGACTTGCTATTCAAGTCTCAGACGTGTCTCTCCTGGGAGGGAGCAGGCCTATGCATACCTACAAAAAAAAAAAAAAAAAAACAATGCGACATACTGAATGTTAAGTAGCGAAGAGACTGGAATAACCTTTCTACATCCACAACAAAGCAGCTAATCATGGGCAACTTCACACAGATGAATACACACACACACACACACACACATTAGTCATTCCCGTCATAATACTTGAAACTACAGTTCTTTGTTGGCAAACGTAAAACTGAAATATAAAAATGAAAGTATGAGTTACATGGTGATTAAATTACATACATAATATATATATATATATATATATATATATATATATATATATATAATATATATATATATATACGTATATATATATATATATATATATACTATATACATATATATATATATATATATATATATATATAATTTATATATATGTGTGTGTGTATATATTTCTGTTTCTGATGGCTCAGTGGTCAAAGTCATTGTCTATCTTTGTTTCTAAATCAGGCAGCCGTTCGAATCCCAAGGGTGACGAAGCATATATCTATCACTCGTAATACGCCCTTTTGGAGTTATTTATTCCCGATGAATAGTGAATTGGATATTAAACGATATTTTTGTAGCTTAAAATTTTTAATATAAAAACATATATATATATATATATATATATATATATATATATATATATATATATATGTTTTATATATGTTTTATATGTCTCACCACCAGTTTTCATAAGGTGCTTATTTGAAAGCGTCATAACCATCACTACTACTAAACGCACTCATCAAAAGTTCATTAAAGATACCGTAATTTCGGAGCGACAAATTCCAAATTACCCACGAGTTCTTTCCATCTCATTATCAGCATCGGCTTCTCATTAATGAGACCGAGTGCCATCGTTTCCCGTGAGGCGGCCCTCATCTAGTTAAAACTTGGTTAATTGTCGTCGTCTTGAGAACGACAATTTCAATTCATAAAGTCTGTTTTAGCGTCGGTAGGACGTACTGTAATGTAAAATATAGCTTTGTTATACATTGTAAGAGTATCATTGAACATGTGGTATCATCGGTGAGAAAGATAAAAATATTGATAGGGGCAAATAATTCCTATAATATAATATAATATAATACATTATATATATAATAATATATAATAAATAATATAATATAATAATATATATATATATATATAATAAATATAATATAATAGCTATGTTTATAATTCTAGTAGCATCACTAAACATATCTAACTTAATTTTTATGAAGTACCTTCAGTATGAAAGATAACAAGGCGTGATCCGACCCCCAGCTTACTCGCGACGCATGCTAAAATCTATTGTCAAACACGTTGTTTCACCAACGAAAATTAAAATAAATACGTTGTTTTATGAGAAATAATTATTCTGTAATGTTTAACATGCACACTTTTTAATTTTTTTTTAAATTTTCATTCTAATAAATAAACCATAAATGTCCTATCCTGAAATTTCTGTAACTTTAACTCAACGCGAAACACCTTTTTCGGACCCTTTTAGACTTTTCCATAGACATTTCCTACCCAACAAGAACAAGAACAACAACAACAACAAAGAAGTTTGTAGGCTTATTCCCAGAGTAAGCGAAAATATAGATGCTGTTGAATAACTGTGAAAATAATTGAATAATTGTAAATAAATCTAGTAGTATCACTGAACATATCTAACTTAATTTTCATGAAGTATCCTCTGCCCATATGATAAAAAAAATGCCGATTGGTAAATCTAGGAAACATATGGGGCACAAGAACATAATGAGATCATGACTTATTCTCAAGTTAACAGACATCCGATTATACCATATAACCTGCAAAAGAAAACGCACTACATTTCACTAAAGCAAGAAAGAGTGGGCACCATATAGTTCTCCTAATCTGTGAATAATGTCCAAACTAACATCTACAGAAGAGGCAAAGTTAGGCAGGAGTTGAAGAGAATTTAAAAATGGAGACAAAGGTCTTTCATACGTGCACGTTTTTTTTGGGGGGGAGGGGAATATCTTATATTTTACCTTATGCCAATTGCCACTACGTAGCAAATAGCGGTAGCAATATAGGCTATAAAATCCTTATATGAAGAACGTATCATCCCCTAAACACAAAATATTAATTATCCTGGTAGGACTTATGCGCGATCCTCAATACGTATCAAGAATGATCTTAATCAAAAAACATATTTTTTTTTACCACAAAATTAATGGTGTTCAAACACCAAAAAACAAAGCCACTTCAATCTTTTACATCAGCATCAGGCGTCTTTTACTCAGCCTCGACAACTAAACAGACTCTCCCATCAAGCACAACAAGAAATAAAAACAAAAGCTTTTGGAGGAAACAGAATCTCTGGTTCATAAAAGGGACCGTCCAAAATCTGAAGAAATGATACGGCCTATCAAAGGACCATCCAACCACTAGTTATTCTTCAATACGAAGAGCAACATATTCACTTTAAGATCCTCCAGAAGACATACGAGAACTGCAAACCCTGTTTCAAGAAATTCTAAATTCTGAATATATATATATATATATTCAGAAATTCCGAACAAGACTTTAGGAAACCTTATTGCTTTGGTGAGCAGCGCCAATGAGCAGAGGGAAGGCGCTCATTGCTGGTTAAACAAAACCCCTCTGCAATGATATGACCCTGTGGTGACACCCCAGCAGTGAGGCATCACTGCCGTCAAAAGCGCGAGAGTTTAGAGAGAAAGAGAATATGGCTAAATTGCATCAGTTTCATTCAGTTTATACAGTGTTGTCTATCTAACAACTTTTTTGGGGGTTACTACATTCAGCATGTAATTCGACAAAGGATAACTGTAACTTTTATTAAGTAACTACAACTGTTATAACGTATTCGTCCTCGATGAAATTACGAAAGTTTGCAACTATTTCCCCTCTCCCTGAAAAAAGTAATTGTTAGAAAGACAGACGAAACCCTGTATAATCTGAATGCACCTGATACAGCTGTCACTCTTGACGCTATGTATTATTATTATTATTATTATTATTATTATTATTATTATTATTATTATTATTATCTAGCATTTCAAAGAACCAACGTCTGAAGACAATTCAAAAGCAGGGCTTTCAACAAAGAGAGGAAAACCAAATAATAACAAATTATAACAAACAAATAAAAATGTATAAATACATATATGCATGAGTATGATGACGAATCAGTTAAAAAAAACTAGCCAAGAGTGCTAATCTTTTCAGGTATAAGTAGTATTACCCTCACTCTCAATCTTATGCAAAATTCACATCATTGGAGATAGTGCCGCGGAAATTAAATCTACCACTACCAACTTATACAAGATAGAGAGAGAGAGAGAGAGAGAGAGAGAGAGAGAGAGAGAGAGGAGAGGGAGATCGATGCCGCTCTGGCTTTTCGTAAGTCGAAATGCCTCTTTAATGGTTTTCCAAGATGATGAAATGTCAAAACTCAGATTTCATGAGGATCGTACAGGCCAAGAGAAGGGTGCAGAACGAGCCCCCCCCCCCGTTTTTTTTTTTTTAATAAAAGAGGAGACGGAATACTCAGTTACTAGAAGAGATAAACTGAAAATGAAACGAACTCGGTGACAGTAAAAGGCCAGAGAAGAACCTAGAAGAAATAAAAGGATAACAAGTAATAAGGCGAATAAAAGAACTCGCCAATATGGATGAAAAATGAGATCCTGCCTAATGGTGACTGGGTATATCATGACCATGAACTTTTTTATATACTTACAGATATAAGACACACACATATATATATTATATATAAATTATATATATTATATATATATATATATATATATATATATATATATATACATATATATACAGTATTAAAAGGTTCAAAATAGCCTAATTGAAGACTGGGTCTATCTTTAACTTATTTATAAACAAATCTTGACTTTTTTCAAGTAAAGTTAACGCATACATTTTTTCATTTTTTATATAATTAATAATTTGATGGGTTTTTTTCACGTTATTGTCATTCATAATGTTTTTAATGAGTATGTTTAAATGTTACAGACATGGTGATGTACTGAGATTATCGTGCGAAACGTTTCTTCTTATGAATAAACCATGGATTTTATGAAGGTTTTTTTATGGACCCTGCTGTTTACTGAATACAATATAACATGCACACAAATATTTATATACATACATATACATACATAACACGTACATATATAAATGTATATATATATATATATATATATATATATATATTATATAATATATATATGTTATGTGTGTGTTCTACAGGAGAATAAACCGTTTAAACCCACCTTTTTTATCTTTTACCTCTGAACATTACTTTACACCAGATGTGGAAAAATCCACGAACAATTAGCCGACTGCAAATACATTAGAATGCTTTCAAAGACACAGTAATATGACGAAAGTATACAGAAAAAGACAGACATCGAAAGTAAAACCAAAATATGTTATTGCTGTGAATTTAACATAACCGACGAAGGAGGAGGAATGTATTACAGATAGAGAGAGAGAGAGAGAGAGAGAGAGAGAGAGAGAGAGAGAGATTAGAGATATAAAGTAACTCGGTCATGAAGGGATTGATTGAAAGATGCCTACTACTCAAGAGCGGGACGAACGAAGGTTTTCGTTTGTTTGTATGGGTGTTTTTACGATGCATGGAACCAGTGGTTATTCAGCAACGGGACCAACGGCTTTACGTGACTTCCGAACCACGTCGAGAGTGAACTTCTATCACCAGAAATACACATCTCTAACCCCTCAGTGGAATGCCGGAGAATCGAACTCGCGGCCACCGAGGTGGCAGGCAAAGACCATACCCATCACGCCACTGAGGCGCTACGAAGGAAGGTGAAAGAAAAATGGAGAAGGACTTAATTGTCATAATGAAGAGAGTTGTCAATATAAGGCAAATATGTCGGTGCAGAATAAAGGCTCCGAGTTCTCATTAGTCGTCTATTTCTGGATTCGATTTTTCCTTTGATATTATTTCGAAAATCCAAATTGGAAATTAAATCAGTTTCTCTATTTCCATGATCACCTTCTAACCGACACTGTACTTGAATAGATACGGTTACTGTGAACAAGAATAATAAATATATCATTTTGCGTTATGCTTGAATAAATATGGTTACTGTGAATAAGAATGATGAATATACCATTTAGCGTTATACTTGAATAAATATGGTTACTGTGAACAAGAATAATGAATATATCATTTTGCGTTATACTTGAATAAATATGGTTACTGTGAACAAGAATAATGAATATATCATTTTGCGTTATACTTGAATAAATATGGTTACTGTGAACAAGAATAATAAATATATCATTTTGCGTTATACTTGAATAAATATGGTTACTGTGAACAAAAATGATAAATGTACCATTTTTCGTCTCACTTGAATGAATATGGTTACTGTGAAAAAAATAGAGATAAATATACCATTTTTCGTTTTTATTGAATAAATATGGTTACTGTGAACAAGAATAACAAATATGTCATTTGCGTTTAACTTGAATAAATATGGTTACTGTGAACAAAAATGATAAATATACCAATTTGCGTTTTACTTGAATGAATATGGTTACTGTGAACAAGAATAATAAATATACCATTTTGCGTTTTACTTGAATAAATATGGTTACTGTGAACAAGAATAATAAATATACCATTTTGCGTTTTACTTAAATAAATACTGTTACTGTGAACAAAAATGATAAATATACCATTTTTCGTTTTTCTTGAATAAATATGGTTACTGTGAACAAGAATAACAAATGTATTATTTGCGTTTTACTTAAATAAATATGGTTACTGTGAACAAAAATGATAAATATACCAGTTTGCGTCTCACTTGAATGAATATGGTTACTGTGAACAAGAATAATAAATATACCATTTTGCGTTTTACTTAAATAAATACTGTTACTGTGAACAAAAAGGATAAATATACCATTTTGCGTTTAAGTGAACAAACAACGTACGCCAACGTAGAGGAATAAAAACGTACATTTAATTTGATAACGACCCACAGAAACATCGAACTGATAGAATGCCCCGAACAAAAATAATAATTATACCATCTTGCGTTTGACTGAAAAACCAGCCTCATCTCACATGTGGCAGGTGGCATCTGGAATGTGAGTGCACAAGTCAAAGAAAATCCCCTTCATTTGCAGATATTCAGGGGCAGAACATCTTATAAAAGGTCGTCTATTTGAGAAAAAAAAGCAAGGAAAAAAGAAAAAATAGAAAAAAGGTGACAAAATATCCTTGGGAAGAAAATTGGAGTCTATTCAGCAATATGAATAGCGTGGACTTCCAGCTAGGTATTCCAGGCATGCAATCTTCTCTCTCTCTCTCTCTCTCTCTCTCTCTCTCTCTCCCTTACAGGGACATACATAGGCACGCACACACGTTTTCCTACTCAACAGAAAAAATTTCGGTCCGCTAGTTACATTTATGGCTTTTTTTATTCCATATCATGTAGAACGCAATGTTCAGATACAAAAAAAAAGTGGATTTTGAGTTTTATTCTCTTGTCTACGTGTACACATAAATATATACATAGGTATATATGAACAGTATTGTATACAATATTATATACAAATATATCTAAATGTAAATATATATATATATATATATATATATATATATATATATATATATATACATACACACACACTCATGTATATATATATATATATATATATATATATATATATATATATATAATATATATATTATATATATATATATATATATATATATATATATATATATGATATGAGTGTGTGTGTGTGTGTGTGTGCGCGCTTAATATCTGTCGGTATGGAAAAGCCAAGGGTAACAAATCAATTGGCAAATCCATCACTCCCCGAGATTACACTCCAGTCTGTTCGATTAGCAATTTCTCTCTCTCTCTCTCTCTCTCTCTCTCTCTCTCTCTCTCTCTCTCTCTCTCCGGTGGTGTTTATCGGACGATCTTGCGTGTAATAAGGATTTAACACCTATTAGACACGGATGGAGTTACCTTCGCTACTAATCTGCAGTAACACTTTAATGCCTGCGATGTTGCTGATGATAAGAAGTTGGATTCTTTTGGGAATCCAACAGATTCCAACGTTGGAATGGCCAAGAATGACGTGGGAACAAACATCTGACATGGTCTCATTTCGGAATGAAGGAAAATTAACGTACCGCTGTAAAGAAACTCGGGAATGAAAGGGTGAAGTATACCAGAGATAGGATCAGTCGGAAATGAACACACTGAACGTTGGGGCTCGCTTCAAAATGAAGAAACAATTACACGAAAGATCTAAAATGAAAATGAAACCCCCTTTCATTCTTTTTTATTGTACCTACGTTCACATTCTCTTTCTTCCATCTGACTTTCCACCGTCTCCTAACAATTGTGTCTTAGTGCAATTGCTTTGAAGTTTTCTTCCTGCTATACACCTTTCGAACCTTTCTACTATCAGTTTCTCTTTCAGCGACGAATGCCCTCGTGGGTCCCAGCGCTTGGGATTGAGCCAGATTTCTATATTCCATTCCTATATTCTGGAATGGTGAGAAATGCGTCCTCTCTCGATGGACATAAAATATGTTCTCTGGAACTATCAGAACAATGAGAACACCAGCCACAGAGACAAGACAAACGTTTTAATTGGAAAATACAATATTGAATATAGCATTTAAGCTCAGAGGCCAAGAACTGGGACCTGTAAGGTCAATCAGCGCTGAAACGGAAACTGCCATGGAGAAGGTCTGAAAGGTGTAACAGGAGGAAAACCTCAAAGCAGTTGCACTTTGAAATAATTGTTAGGAGAGGGTGGAAAGTGATGTGGAAGAAAGAGAATATGAACGGGGGTACAGCAAAAAGAATGAAAAGGGTAGCAGCCACGGCTGAAAAATAATAAGTAACAGTGTGTTCCATTTTCCCAAAAGACAAAAATAACTTCAGATTCACAATCATACGAAAACATCTTTTAATGGAAAGTATGACATGGGATTTTCAGAAATTCCAGCTTTAGTTTTCTTAAAAAGGAAACTACTGAAAGATGGCTTTTCGTCTCTCCGCCCTCAGATCTTAAAAACTAGTGAGGCTAGAGGGCTGCAAATTGGTACGTTAATCATCCACCCTCCAATCATCAAACATACAAAATTGCAACCCTCTAGCCTCAGTAGTTTTCATTTCCTTGATTTAAGGTAAATGTTAGCCATCATCGGCCGCATGGCAATGCTTTACGAAAGGCCACCACCGGGCCGTGGCTGAAAGCTTCATGGGCCGCGGCTCAGACAGCAATTTACCAAAGGTGTCGCGGGAACTTACCGGAGGCGGCACGTCGTCCGTCCCTGGATGTGTCTTCCCGAGCAACATGATGGCATAATGGCGTCCGTTCTCTCCAGACATCAGATGCACGCCCACGGCCAGCACAGCCCATCCAGATGCCTGAGGAGGAGGAGAAGGAAAAGAGCAAATTAAATTAAACATCTCGTGATGCGATTCAATGAGACAGTAAGCGCTCGGAAATGATGTTTTTGGAATGATTAATTTCCATGAGTCTGTTTTGCATTAACAAGGAGATTCTATACACGTACATGCACACGCACACACACACACACACACATATATATATACATATATATATAATATAAATATTCTCCTGTTTTTACAATAATGGTATAAGGTATGGAGCTGCAAACCCCATGCCAGATTGATGGAAATGGTCTGAGGACTTAGGGTGAAGACTCTTAACCGGAGGTGTGTGTATAAGGATAAAAAAAAAAATAGTTTATTGCCACTGAGTCTTTGCGGTGACTGAAGGGTAAAAAGAAGGTACAAAAAGCGTAAAAGAAAAGGACAAGTTTAGCCATTGTTTTCAACAAAACTATTATTATTATTATTATTATTATTATTATTATTATTATTAATGCGTAAAGTAAGCCTAATTACAAAATTAGTCCACTAAAGGCAAACGAAAAACAAAGGTATTAACGGTAGAAAATATAATAATATTTAAGGAATAAAAAAACTACATGAATATAAAGGAGAAATCGAAGAATAGTTGCTGAAGTTAAGGTCAGGGGTCATGGCACTTTTGAGTAGCATTACATCCCCTGCATTACTAATGACTTGAGAGAGAGAGAGAGAGAGAGAGAGAGAGAGATAAGGCGAGTAATACGAAGAGGGTGGTGAAGGCACACTAGACTTTTAGGGCTAATAAGTTGCTCCGTAGAGAATTGGTCCATTGAAAGCAAAACGAAAAACAAAGGTATTTACAGTAGTAACAGTAAAACATATAATAATAGTTAAGGAATAAAAAAAACAACATGAATATAAAGGAGAAATCAAAGAATGATTGCTGAAGTTAAGGTCAAGGGTCAATTTGGCATGAGAAACGTTATGAACAAACGAATCTCAGAATAGGAGCAGCAAGTAGCGAGATCTCGTCGGAACACAGCACCTGGATTTAATAGGATTTGATGATCGTGGAGGACAGAGGAAGAGAGGCAGACAGGAAAGACGCAAGTGTCGAATGGGTTAACTCAAGTTTGGGGATGTTTGTGAAAAAGCCACACTGCTAAGAATATGACGGCAATTAAGAGGGCGAAGAATGAAAAATCAACAAGAGTTTACGAGATCACAGGTATAATAATAATAATAATAATAATAATAATAATAATAATAATAATAATAATAATAATAATAATAATAATAATAATAATAATAATAATAATAATAATATGTGGCGCCGTGGAGGAGTTGGTTAGGTCTTCAATAGACTTAAGTCAAGTTAAGCAACATTGGGGCTGGTCAGTCGTTGGATGGGTGACCGCTCTCCTCGGCGTTGATTCCTTGGGAAAGGATCTTTACCATAATTTCCTCAGTCTACTCAGCGTAAATGAAGTACCTATCCTGATGGGGTAGGGTCCAGCTATGGGTTAAATAGCAAAACTCAGCAATGATGGAAAGAAATGAAGGAATAAACGACAACGACGTAAATGGAACCTCTGGCAACAGAGGAGCTTCGTCCGGCAACCAGGTATTCAACCCAATTGAAGGGGAAGACGTTCAGGTACTGGAAGGTCGTCTCCCAGAACTGATCACCAACAACGAAAGTAATCAACAGCCTGAGATTGGAGCTACAGAGGCAAAAAGGAAGAAATGGACAAGAGAAGAAAATAAGGAAATATGGAGATGCTACATCAGAAGCAACCCGACGGAGAGAGGATATAGAAGAAGATTGATCAACATCTGGAATGAAGAATAACACCCCCCAAACAGAGCCGAGGCTGGCAGATCAAGTAAGGAACATAAAGAAAAAGAACTGGCTCTCCCCAACAGAAAGAGAAGAACTGGAAAGGGAAATGTCACACGACAACGAATTACACGAAGACGAACTGAGAGACGATGCTACAGAAGACGACAGGGAGGATGAAGTATCAAACAACGACACACGAAGAAACACCGACGAAGTAACAGAGAGGACGGAATGGGTAGAAAAGATTAGACAATGGATGGAGCCAGATACAGAGAGAACAAAGATCCCCACCATGAAAGCCCTACAACACCAAGAAATTAAGGGAGAAAACAAGTGAGGTCAATGAAATAATGGGCCTAATACACACCACCAGTATCACAGAAACAAATAACTTGACATATGCAGGAGCAAGATTAGTAGCAGAACTGATGGGGATTCGAACACCAACACCACCGTCACAACCAACCCAACAGAAACCAAAACAGAGCAACCTCCTTGGAAAAGGCGCCTGGAAAAGCAAATCATGGTGATGAGATCTGACTTGAGTAAACTGAAAGAGATGGCAGAAAAAAGGCTAAGAAGCAAGAAAACAAAGGAGGAACTCAACGAGAAATACAAAGTACAAGAGAGGGGACTAAAACAACACAATAGAAGATGTAAAACAGAGGCTTAAGGCCAAAGCACAACAAGATCCAACGGTACATGAACAGGAATAATGGATACCAACAGAACAAACTATTCGGAACCAACCAGAAAAGGACTATACAGCCAACTAAGAGGGGAAGACAACCACCCAGAAATTCCTGAAGCCGAACCAAGTAAGAGACTCTGGGAAAAACATATGGAGCAATCCGGTAATCAACACAACAAACATGCAACATGGCTCCAGGAAGTCAAGGAAGAAGAAACAGGGAGAATAAAACAAAGATTCACAGAGATCACGACAGACACAGTCAGACACCAACTAAAGAAAATGCCAAACTGGAAAACCCCAGGTCCCGATGAACGTCCATGGATACTGGCTCAAAAACTTCAAGGCCCTACACCCACGAATAGCAGAACAACTCCAGCATTGTATCTCAAATCACCAAGCACCCAAATGGATGACCACAGGAAGAAACATCCTTAGTACAAAAAGACAAGAGTAAGGGAAATATAGCCAGTAACTACAGGCCTATCACCTACCAATAATAATGTGGAAGTTACTAACAGGTATCATCAGTGAAAGGCTATACAACTACCTAGAGGAGACAAACACCAATCCCCTACCAACAGCAAGGCTGCAGAAGGAAGTGTAGGGGCACAAAAGACCAGCTCCTGATAGACAAAATGGTAATGAAGAACAGTAGGAGAAGGAAAACCAACCTAAGCATGGCATGGATAGACTATAAGAAAGCCTTCGACATGATACCACACACATGGCTAATAGAATGCCTGAAAATATATGGGGCAGAGGAAAATACCATCAGCTTCCTCAAAAAATACAATGCGCAAGCTGGAATACAATACTTACAAGCTCTGGAATAAGACTAGCAGAGGTTAATATCAGGAGAGGGATCTTCCAGGGCGACTCACTGTCCCCACTACTCTTCGTAGTAGCCATGATTCCCCATGACAAAAGTACTACAGAAGATGGATGCCGGGTACCAACTCAAGAAAAGAGGCAACAAAATCAACCATCTGATGTTCATGGACGACATCAAGCTGTATGGTAAGAGCATCAAGGAAATAGATACCCTAATCCAGACTGTAAGGATTGTATCTGGGGACATCAGAATGGAGTTTGGAATAGAAAAATGCGCCTTAGTCAACATACAAAAAGGCAAAGTAACGAGAACTGAAGGGATAAAGCTACCAGATGGGAGCAACATCAAACACATAGATGAGACAGGATAAAAAATACCTGGGAATAATGGAAGGAGGAGATATAAAACACCAAGAGATGAAGGACACGATCAGGAAAGAATATATGCAGAGACTCAAGGCGATACTCAAGTCAAAACTCAATGGAGGAAATATGATAAAAGCCATAAACACATGGGCAGTGCCAGTAATCAGATACAGCGCAGGAATAGTGGAATGGACGAAGGCAGAACTCCGCAGCATAGATCAGAAAAACCAGGAAACAAATGACAATACACAAAGCACTACACCAAGAGCAAATACGGACAGACTATACATAACACGAAAGGAAGGAGGGAGAGGACTACTAAGTATAGAGGACTGCGTCAACATTGAAAACAGAGCACTGGGGCAATATCTGAAAACCAGTGAAGACGAGTGGCTAAAGAGTGCATGGGAAGAAGGACTAAATAAAAGTAGACGAAGACCCAGAAATATACAGAGACAGGAGAAAGACAGAGAGAACAGAGGAC
>NC_087204.1:95071957-95086957 GCF_015104395.2 Macrobrachium nipponense
TTTGTAGCATAAAAAAAGCGGGACAAAATTCACAAAAGTAAAAAAAAAAGGGCGGAACATTTTGCTAACTTTAAAAAAAAGAGGGAAAGACGTTGAAAAAGCGTGACTCTTTTGCAAACATTTAAAGAACATATACGTGTGGACTTCCAGTGTTTTTGGCTGGTGGTCATTCGAAGGGCACGTTAACATTACGTAAAACATGTAAACAAACTTCGGCCACTTATATACACATCACAAACAGATTAAAAACCACCCGACAAGTGTAAGTGTAAACGAATCTTCAGCCCAATGTTGGATATCAACTTGTATTCAACCTGTCTGTGATGTGTTTGCGATCAGTTACCTAGGCGTATTTTTGACAGGTTTTACTGTAGTGTGGATGCACCCTTCTCAGGTAGAAATGTTAAGGTAGTTGTCCAAGTTACCAAACCTGGACGGTGCACTGAAAAGTTGCGGTTATAGCAGCGATATAGCCCTTATTTAAACTTACTTTTGTTTTCCAGTTAGGTATTCCCCTTAAAACCTTATTCACTATTATACTGGTGTTCTCTATTTAAGGAGGGAAACAAAGGCATCACGACAAGATTCAATAAGTAGCTCAAGAATGCTTAATTTCTAGATCCTGTGGTAGGGGTGTAAAAATACTACCACTGTAGGTCCAACGTTTCGTAAAAGGCGACTAAAAGGACAGCTGCTGCCTTGCAGTCTTTTTTAGTAAAAGGCTAGGCCCACCACCAATTACTGTGGAAACTGCTGCCTTGCAGTCGTACTTTTTAGTAAAATGCTAGGCCCACTGCCAATAATTGTGGTTGACGACAGCAAGGGCATGCGGTCGTGAAAACTCCATTTGCCAAACAATAAATCATGCCTGATGATAGTTTGTTTTTGTTTGTTTGTATGGCATTTTTACATTGCATGGAACCAGTGGTTATTCAGTAACGGGACCAACGGCTTTACGTGACATCTGAACCAAGTCGCGAGTGTATTTCTAGCACCAGAAATACACATCTCTCACCCATCAATGAAATGCCCAAGAATCGAACTCGCGGCCACAGAGCTAGCAGGCCAAGACCAAACCGATCACGCCACTGAGGCGCTGATGATGCCTTTGATAGAAGGCAGTGGAGAGGGCGCATCAGGCAACCAACACCTTAATGTAGGGATATATAACGGTGGTAAAGAAGAATGCTTAATTTCTCTTTCTGTCACACCGAGAGATGTTTATTTATGAAATCATCTAAATTTTGTCCTTGCTGTTGTTGAATCTCTGTATTTGTTCGTAGTGATGTGGATGACAAAAACACCTCGGCAAAAAAAAAAAAAAAAAAAAAAAACTGACTTTGAGGCTTTTGGGATCTTTCATAGATAGCGACCCCCAAGGGTAAAAGTTGTAACCCGGTATGTATCCACCGTTGCGGCGTGTTTAGTACAAGCACGTTGGCGATGACAATAAAAACACAAACAAAAGACTGCAAATGTCATAAAGCTAATGAACACAAAGAAATATTAATCCTAGATAGATAAACTCTTTTTCCACTTTTGATTCTTCCAGAAACATCATGCTGAAACGGCAAATAACGATATGATTGAATGGGTAAAAATAGAAGAAAAAAGAAGCCTCGCCATAGCATTGGGACGTGCCTGCGAAAGCCACCCGGGGCATTTATTCAAATGGTGGGGAGACGTGTTCGGAATCCCAAATTTCGGCTTCACCTAAACGGGATTCCTTTCGAACGAACATAATGAAAAGTATTACATGAGTGCAATTTTCTATTATTTTTTTTTTTTTTCAAATTCGTCAATTTTGTTATTCATGTGTCATTTCTCGTTAATTTTCAATAATTGTTTTATCTATTGGTCTTTCACTTTGATAATTTAAAGAGGGTGCTCGTCTTCTTTCAATTGCAATCGTTATTCAGCTTAATGCTTTTGTCGGCCATCCTTCGGCTAGTCGTTGCAACGCCAGTAAGAACTAACAAATCAATCAATCAATCCTTCGGCTACACCATCTTTTCGCTTGCTCGGTGAGTAAGCCTACAAAATATTTTGTTGTTCTTGTTATTGTTGTTGTTCTTGCTGTTGTTGGTCTTGTTAGGGGGCAAGAAAGCCCTATGGAAAAGCCTAATACAAAGGTCTGAAACAGGTGTTTCGAGTTGAGTTAAAAGATAAAGAAATTTTAAGATAGGATATTTATAATTGATTATTAAGAATGAAAATGTAGAAAATGAATAAGGTGCGTGTTAAACAGTACGGAACAATTAATTCTAATAAAATATAGCGTATTTATTTCAGTTTTCGTTGGTGACACACGCTCTATTTGACCTTAGATTTTAGCATGCGTTCCGTGGAAGCTACAGGTCGGATCACGCCTTGTTGTTAACAGTTTTCAAAATCATCTGATCAGTGAATAATAATAATAATAATAGTAATAATAATAATAATCATCATCATCATATATAATGGGCATAATGTCTGTCTGTCTGTCTGTCATTCAATCACGGCCAAACGGCTGGTCAGATGGGCATGAAACTTGGCAGGGTTATGGTGGGGACCCCTAAGATGGTTTGTAATGGGGTTTCATCCAACCTAACCCCCTCCTTTGTAGGGGGTGGGGGTGAGAAGGGATTCCCTGAAACGGAGCTGTTTCTGGCCGTGAAACGAGGCTGGTTATTCCCGTAGACTTAGTTACTTTACGATTTTTCATACATAATTTCTGTACAACTTCCCCGGAGAAAGTCGCGAATATTTCAGCTCGGACACAATAGAAGATGAAAATTATCATCAATATCCGCAAGATTTTTTGAATAACTTAAATCCATCGGGACTGCCAGTGCACAAAATAACGTTGAAGCAGGCAGTTTCCCATCAACCTGGCCTTCTCATTCACACCCTTTAAACCCTGAAAGTCTCACCCCCCCCCATTCATATAGAACGTCCAACAAGGCAGAGCAACGCATAGCGCGACCCGTTGATAATTAGGTCGCACCACTTGACTACATCACTGATATGACTATGATATACACCACGATTATTTGACTGGTAGACTGGCAAAATAGTTTCGAAGAATATAAGTCGGACCCGCTTTTTTTAAGCGAACGAGTTCAGTTAGCATTAAATGAATAAAATAAATTTAACATAAATAAAGTTGTTCATTCTTGACTGGCAGACAGACGAAATAGAGGCGTTTAATAAACGTCGGTTAATTAGCGAGCAGAAAACATTGGAATGTGACGTTGTATAGACGACTCAGAATAATTGAAACTTGAATTGAACATTGAACTCGCTAAACGCCGATACAGGACATCAGTGGTACACAAGTGGCTTCAGCAAAAAGTCCTAATTAAGAGACCGGCATCCTACTTGAGCAGGTTGAATAACGCCTGCCACGATGAAGTGAAGGGTCATTACGTAAGACCTGCTTAGTGACTGCTAAGAAGCGGGCTCGCGGTTTCCGCCTTAGTAAATCCAGCCTAGCTCACTTATTCTGGGTGTGTGTGTCAAAATTACTGCGATCGGTCACTACGCAAATGCAAATTTCTGTACGAACTCTCTTATTTTTATCTCCAACCAATGGGAGAGTACATTTAAGAACCACCACGGCAGATCGGTACTATACCTATATAATGTCCTACATCAGGTCATGCACACAGTATTACAGAGTGACTTCCACTAAGTCGCTGCTCAATTTTCTTTAATCATTGCGAAAGAGACGGAACGTTTATACACGACAAATCGTTACATAAGGACTATATAATCGAGTGTATAAAAGTGGCGGAAGGCGGATGTAACTCAGTGTCAAGGTAAGTTTTCGTTATATCTATCACATTAATATCGTGCGTGTCAGATGATTTACGATTATATGTTATAGCACGGCGCTGCACGTTTGCGATATCGTTCGGATCACGTTAGGTGTATCAGTATGATTTGTAATTTTCCTAAATTTCAACTCACAATAATGCGGTCGTCTGCATTGTATGGTATTGTATGGTCGTCTGCATTGTATGGTATTGTATGGTCGTCTGCATTGTATGGTAGGGTGTAAATATGATAAATTATGTTCAAGAAACTCACCGTGGCTCTCATATTTATTCTGATATGATATGAATTTCGTACATCTACCTTGACAAGAATCTGAGTAGTTACAAACTGATAATATTGTGTACAAAGAGGTTCTGTAGTAGGTATGTATAAAAATCGCCCTTATTTTAATATTGCTGAACAAATAATACATATAAATTTTTCACTTCTGCACCCGTATTCTACGATGGGTAAGTTTGCTAATAATAATAATAATAATAATAATAATAATAATAATAATAATAATAATAATAATAATAGTAATAATAATAATAATAACTAGATAACCGCTCAATTGTCCATGGCAATCAGCTGACCTCGCCATACCACAGAAAGTCCCAGTTAGATCCAAATTGTTTTTAAATTGACAATTAGGAGATGCTTTTAAACAATATTTCACAGACAAAGACATAGTAAATTTGTAAATATTTCAAAATTATCGTAAATTACCTTTCACCATAAATGTAAACATTTGTAAACAAACAATGTATTTTTTTTAGAAAATAAACATAAAAAAAGTTAACTTCTGATGCACCAAAAAAAGCCCCCTAGAGATATCTGGGGCACTTGTCACCCACTTGCTTCTTTTTGTATCAATCTCTGATATTCTCTTCAACTCGACAAAGCAGCCAACGTCGATCGTAGACTTACACACAAAGTTACTTCTGGTTTCACCGATTCTCCGCAAAATTCAGAGCATTTCAGTTCCCCTTTTTTTATGAGATGTCCTAAGCCCCCTCGAGGTGGCATATGACTGGAAACTGACAGCGAATGAAATAATATTACAAGTTTGTTTTGAATAATTATTTTTAATTGGGGGTGTGGCTATCTGGATTCAGGTTTGGAGAGCATGTTAAAAGTTAAAATTATACTGATCAAACAAACCGACAGGTTTGGAAAGCATGTTAAAGTTAAATTTACACTTGTTTGTATGGTGTTTTTACGTTGCATGGAACCAGTGGTTATTCAGCAACGGGACCAACGGCTTTACGTGACTTCCGAACCACATCGAGAGTGAACTTCTGTCACCAGATATACAATTACACTGATCAAACAATCCGATGTCTTATTTATTATCATCTTTAGTAAATCAATGCCCCCTTACTATTAACTGTAATGTTCAAATAAGGAGCATCATATCCTCATATAGGGAAAACAATAAACACCGTAGAACGGAAACTGACAGGAATCTCAAGCAAGAAAACCAAGAATAACTGATAAAAGAACAAAAAAATGATGTCATGCCACTTACGACAGAACAACAGGAACTGAAAAAAATAAAAAAAAAATATCGATAGATGAGGAAGACAAAGAAGAGGAAGAAAGAGGAGAAAGGCCGAGGGTGAGCTCTGAGAGTCCTGAAGTAGTTAGGAAAACTCCCATTTGTTCCAGAATGATGTACACCAAGTCCGAGTTAATATATATATATATATATATATATATATATATATATATATATATATATATATATATATATATATATTATATAGTATATAAGCTACAATTCTCCTTTAATATCTATAATTCGCTCTATCTCAGAATTGATATATTTTGATATATGTTAACCGAAGGGGGAATTTTTTAGTTGATAAGAAATTCGTCGGCTCATGGGGTCGAACCACGGAACCAAGACGTCCATTGACGCGGTTACCCACAAGGCTATCACGAGAGGTATATAAGTTAATGCCGCCTCACACCTACATATCGCTGTCGCGCTCTGGTATTCGTTGTTAGAGACGGCATCAACTCACCTTGACCTTGAGAGAGAGAGAGAGAGAGCAGTTTTCCTTTATCGGGGTAATCTTTGGAGAGAAAACTACCCAGTAATCAATGCTACAATCACCCTTCCATTACCAGTTTATGAATGAACATGATTGAAGAAAACTCATACTCATTAGCCTCTTCGTACCCCTGCCCCAGAGGGTTCACCAGTAGCGCGTCTTGTTTGTTTGTTTGTTTATATGGTGTTTTTCCGTTGCATGGAACCAGTGGTTATTCAGCAACGGGACCAACGGCTTCACGTGACTTCCGAACCACGTCGAGAGTGAACTTCTGTCACCAGAAATACACATCTCTCACTCCTCAATGGAATGGCCGAGAATCGAACCCGCGACCACCGAGGTGAGAAGCAAACACCAAACCAACCACCCCACTGAGGTGCTGTTTCCCAGTAGCGCGTCGACCCACCTTAAGAACAATGTGCCATTCAAGTACATTCTGGATCTACACTCGCACTTCCTGGATATGTACTTAGGCCAATCCTTACCAATACTCTTTGGACACCAACTATCCAGCCATTTTTAGGCCTTCCTCTCCTCTTACAAATCCACATTTTTAAATAATAATAATTATAACAATAGGAACACTAGGCACGATCCCAAGATCCCTGAAAAGGAACATGGAAAAACTAGAGGCTGAAGTAGCTCTAGGACTCATGCAGAAGACTGTGCTCCTAGAAACAGCACACATAGTGAGAAAAGTGATGGACTCCTAAGGAGGCAGGATGCAACCCGGAACCCCACACTATAAATACCACCCAGTCGAATTGGAGGACTGTGATAGACCACAAAAAAATTAATAATAACATCTCACCAAACGCTAATCCTTCCTTTCATATGCTAACCTTTTTACTACCACGTATGCTTATATACACATTTATCAGCCTTTTAGCTCGTCTGATATCCCATGTACGAAACAGACAGATAATTCAGCTAATTAACATACTCGCTCAAAGCTAATTACTATAGGAATTGACATTAATTGAACAACTTTAATGAGCCATCATATGCAAATGACACGCGGAAAATGTTATATTTTTTTCATCAGCATTTTCAAAAAACATTTTTGCTCTCAGAAAAGTGCAAAATGAACGCTCACTCGTATGATAAATGTCATTAAGATTTAATTTCCGAATATAGATTTCAGGTGTACAGAGGTTATAGTCAGCATTTTTGTAAAATATTATTCAACTGATTTTTTTCTGGATCTGCCACAAGACTGGTCATCAGGATACTAATTCTACAGCTACTATAATAATAATAATAATAATAATAATAATAATAATAATAATAATAATAATAATAATAATAATAATAATAATAATAATAATAATAATAATACCCAAAAGCTCTCGGTAGAAATTCAATTTTAATTACATGTATTACATGTACCCTGATAAAACTGTGGATTTGCCTCTCCAATAATAATAATAATAATAATAATAATAATAATAATAATAATAATAATAATAATAATAAATACAAGCAACATCCATGTATATGGAATATTTTTTTCTTTAAGTTTTTATTCAATAGATTATTTACAAAACATTACAATAAATCAAGAACTACATATATTTTCATCTAGAATACATTGCATTTAATGTTACAAAAATTCTTTGATATATTTTAACAATTTCTCTTTCAAAATGGCCTTGATATCTCTCTAGTTTTTTTATAATCGAAGCTTTTATTCTATTTATAATCAAACGTTCAGGCACATTCTTTTCTTTGAACAACCATATATTTACAATATAACTAAGAGTAAAGACTATTCAAACACGAATATGAAAAATGAAGCGTATGAGACATTGGTGAAGAAACTTCGAGAGAAGAATGGGAGTGTTACCCGTGACACGGTAACCAAGAAGATAAACAACATACACAGTTCCTTCAGGAAAGAAATGAAAAAGGTTGAAAATTCAAAGAAGTCTTGGGCAGCTACAGATGAGGTCTATCGTCCAAGTCTGTGGTACTACGACCACTTTTATTCCTTCGGGACCAAGAAACGTCAAGAACATCATCACCAAAATTTTGAAGAGGTATGTAAACACCTTTAAATATCATATTAAAAAAAAAAAAAAAAAAACTTTTTGTTTCACGGCTCGTGAGGCATTTTTGCAGCCTTTTCTTGGAATCATCAAACTATTCTGTACAGCTCTATAAGAATAATAAAAAAAAAAAAACTTAAAAGTGTAAAGAATTTCGCAATTTTCCCTTCGTCATCCAGATACACTTCCTAATATGAATAAAATAGTCTTAATACCTTGAAAAATGAAATTGTCACCTGAGCTGTGGCGGAAAGGAATAATACTCAGGAAATATAGATAATAATTCATTATACTGAATATAATGCACACCTTCATTTCATAATTGCCTGTATTTTTTTACATAACCCTCACACATTCCAATGGTACAAAAAATCTCCTACTGTTGGGATATAGATTGACATAAGCAGTAATAAACAGTAAGTGACAAGAGTTGACCTGCACAATGACTCATCATTACATCTTATCATCCAACCAATCAACCCTACCTCCTGATTAAAGTACTCCAAATACAAGTTACGTACTTCCTTTGCCTCATAGGTCATGTGTCCTACGCTCTATAGCTATGGGGTGAATGCCTTTTCCATTTCTTCTTTTAGCTGGGTATCAGAAAGGATGTTGCAGGCCCTGTTATATTACGGTTACCCCTCTCTCGCCGAAGAAGTTGTGCAACATACAGCAAGCCTTGACCACAGAAACTGCATTCTTTGCATCGGGATTTATGGGGAATGGAATATGCGGAATTTAGAAGCTAATATTTCCAATGTACTCTCCACAACGCGGCGGGTATGAGACAATCTATAATTGAATACTTGTTCCTCCTTCTTTCCTGTTGTGTGACTTAATGGCTTCAGAAATTTGGTCTCATTGCAAATGCGTCATCACCCACGAATACAAAGGCAAGGTCCGATTTGAGGACCTAATTATTACGGGATCTGGTATAATCAGTGTGTTGTTGGCAACTTCTCCCCAAACTTTGTTCTCTCAATTACACCACCGTCCGAAATTCTCCCATGAGTGCCAAAGTCACACAATATAAATTCATAATTTGCGCTAACGACTGCCATGAGAACCATGCTGTGAAATCCTTTGTAATTGTAAAAGAAAGATCCTGAATTAGGGGGAGGAACAATTGCTACATGTTCCCCGTCTACAGAGCCCAGGCAATTAGGGAACTGCCACATTTCTTCTTTTCGAAGTCTTGACCAATCTGCCCCCCCCCCCCATTCCATTTCCTTCCTTCGAATGTGGGAACTGTGGAGATGGAAAAAAAAAAAAAATGCATAATGATATTTATTAATACTGCTGCATTCAATAACACTAATATCCATGTTATTTTGTCCCAATTTAAGGATGTGATCGAGATGGACTGCCAGTCTACATCCCAGCCTGGAGCTTCAAGACCCCTTCCATTACCACCTGCAAAACGGAGCCGCCAACCGGACCGTCAGTGAGCAACAAGGCTGATGAGGTTCTAGCATCATTGGGGACAAATTACTGGGAGCACGTGAAGAAGATGAATATGATTGTTTGGTAAATTAATTGCAAGGTAAATTGCGTAAAGTTGACGATGAACAACGAAAATTTGCTAAAAAATTAATAAATGATGTTCTATATGACGCAGAATTTGGACATCTTAGGTATGATAGTAGGGTCATGAATGATATATATATATATATATAATATATATATATATATATATATATATATATATATATATATATATATATATATATCCTATAATGTCCAAGAATAATCGACCAAACATTTATTGTTTAGAGATTCATTACAATGCATGCTACTATTATAGGGCTGTTGTTTTGTCTTGAGTTATTAGAACATTCCATTTAATACTTCTTACTTTGCCCTAGCAAAGAGTATATTGCAATTCTTATGGTTGAACATTATATTAATGTTTAATACAAATGTTGGCATCATTTAACAAGAATAAAAAAAAAAAAAATACGAAGCATATAATACTAAGCTTCTGCACATCCTATTTTCTCATGGGGTGCTTTGGGTAACCTAAAAACGTAATGTATGTGAGGATACAAAGCTAATAATGATGAAAATTAATATACTATAATTATAGGGTGTATAATTATGCGCAGTATTTTGTAAGATTGTTTTCAGCTTCATATGTGACCTTTATGTATATAAACAATAAACATCATACAGTTACCTTCATATATTCTTTCCTTAATACCTTCCATATAACTTCGCAAGTTTCTGGAATTATGCGTCCCAAAGCTTGTGGTGATACTGCTTCAGGTCTTCGTAAGACCTTCCTGTTGCTAAATACCGGAGAGTTGCAGCAAGTCTATCCCTTGGTGATATAGCAGATCTCATGCAAGTGTCTTTCCTATGTATATGTGGTGCCACAAGGTCTAGATAGAAGCTTGTGAAATGTAGAGTCATCCATTCGTAGATAGTTAAAGAAATCACGAGGCTCCCATATTAAATGTTACAACAGGTTTGTGTGTGATAGTACTTCTCTTTTTGCTAGCCATTCCTTCATCCAAAACCTTTTCCTCCTTCTCGGCTGCTTACGTTTCTCGTAAGCTACAATACAAAGAGCTAGAATCTGCAGCTCCCTCTCTGATAACACCTTCCCAATTGCTGGCCGAGAGTAGACTAACCTGATTTCACTCAGGCCGCCTGCGTAATGTATGGGTATAATTTCGGTCGTCCGGCCACTGAAGCTCCGCCCCAAACCGGAGACCTGCAGGTAGTACCGGTGCGTGAATGGGCCCCCTTACATCACTTGGACACGAGGTGTTTTCGTGGTTCCATTGTTTTATTTATGAACTGGAACATAAAACTTAGTATATGGCATCATGAGGTAGCGAGCCACGGATACATCTAGTGTCCTTTTTTGGACGAACTTACTGTGGTAAGCAGATAAACTCAGCAATAAGTTCACTGCAACAGGTACTACCTATTTGACTTTTCTCTCTGGATGACTTTCGACTGCAATATAAATACAGACTGCATTCTAGGTAGAAGTTGTGAGCAACAAGGTTAGGTGCTATATAAAGAAAGACTGGTTTAGCCTACATTGAATTTTAGTAGGAATTCATGTCATGTAAACCAATGCTTAACAGTCGAATTGGTATAGGCTAGCCTAAGTCAAAAACTCCCAGTGTAGCCTATACCAAACAACACCCCGTGTAACCTATGCCAACCAATATCAAGTGTAGCTTGTGTCCAACAACACCCAGTGTAGCCTGTCCAACAACTCCCAGAGTAGCCTGTCAAACAATTCCCAGTTCAGGACTTATAAAAGCTTTGGAAAAAAACAATTTAAATGTCATTATAGGCAAGACTAATAATGGTAGCAGTAGTCAGGTAAGGCAAGCAGCATATAAAAAGTTACCAACAAGCAAAGAAAGGGTAAACACATCAAACAAATAAACCTAAGAAGGGTAAACTTATGTACTGCAAGTGTATAGAAACCCCAGAAGAAATTTAAGCATGCTGTAGCCTATATGTGGTAAAGAGCATTATGGCAATGATTGGGACAAGGGCCCTGTGTCAGGTAAGAAGGTTGCAAACATGATACCTAACTGTGTGATAGAACCTTCAGACAAGGTACTCAAGAGTTACATTACCACAGACATATAAGTTATAGGTTCATCCCAACTTAAGTACAGTATAGTGGTGGGGAAATAGGCAAGTTCCATTGACAATAGTCAAAGGCATGGGACAAACCTTTTGAGCCTAGATGGGTTAAGGTGAAAAAAAAAGTAGACTGGCATAGTATTCTAAGGGTTACAGGTTCAAAACAGGAACCTACATTAGAAATTTCACTAACCTAACCTAACCTATCCTCATTGCATTACTAGGTTTCAGTGCTCATATATATACACATAAAAATATTAAAAGACCATCTTTCTTCTTCCACAGGTAAAACTTCAGTACAGATTAATGAAATACCATACTTATGCCACAATGCCCTACCTACAGTTAAGCCTAACTGTACAACATGCATTTTTCATGTCACTGAAGTACATATCATCAAGAAGATATTCAGTAACTCCAGAGAGCTGATACTGCTGAATGTATTTCTTACACGGCAATATATATTGCATTGCTGTTATAAAACTAGTTATTTCATTTTTGGCAATAATTTTAGCTCTAGTTAATGACTGAATAACTGATTATTCATCAGAGCTGGTAATATTGTATTTTTGTTATACCTACAGTTGTTCCCCTCAAAGTTACTGTACCACCAGGAAGTATTTTTTCAAACAGGTCTGCCCAGCATGTAACAAAAGGACTCAAATTTTCTTATGTACATTAAGAGTAAATGTAAATCATTACTACCCAATGACAAAATAGTGATACTGATGGTGGATGAAACTCACGTACTTAATACCATATTTTCATTATAAAGGCAAAATACTGTTGGTTCAGCCTTTGGCTATGGTGAAGCTGCAACAGGTGCATTTTACTTTATGTTGAACGGGTAAAATCTAAATTCAAGTAAGTTACACAAATTCCCAATTAGTGCATAAAAGGTGATGTTCTGCACTGCACACTGAAGAATGTAATTATAGGCTTAGAACAAATCATTTTTACAGTGGTTTGCATTGTAGCATCATAATGCTATCATTGGGAAAGCAATGTCCTATTTTCCCAGCAATCCACAGCGGTCTGTAGTTTATCCTCACCCATTTCAGAGTAACAAATGCCCTTTTTCGTGTATGTTTCAGTAAAATTGTTAAAATATATCAGGAATAATTGGCTTGGCCAAAAAGTTATAAATAAAACAATGAAGTTACCTCAGTTCTCCTTTGATGTCAATAAATTTGGAAAACAAAATTCATATTGCACCATTCAGCCCTTTGAAAACTTCATGATATAGATGTTTACTCAATGAACATTCATATAAGCTATCATTAAAAGCATTATCTCCCTACACCTTTGAGAAACAAAATGTTCATTTAGTTTTACAAATATCCAATGAATATATCGTTCGAGCTGTACAAACTATTGGAAAAAATCACTCCCTTTTAATTCAGGATGCAAATGTCAAAATTTTACATTTGGTCGACAATCATGAATTTAAACGTTTAAATGTCAAAGGGTAAATAATAGATAAGCTGCTCAATAAGTAATGAAGGTTATAGTACAGAAAAACATAGAAAAATTAACAATATGGGTTTCTACTAATGTTTCATCGAATAATTGTTGTTCAAGAAAATAACTGTTGTAGCCAAAGAGAAAGTTAGAAAATTTAAATACCGAATAATGAATGTATGCGAGAGAGAATTATTTCATTCACATATTGTAGAAAGAACCATGTTTTCTTGTGATGTAAACCTATGCACTGCTGTTTATTCTTTGGTAGACACTATTGTAACTAAACAAATTGTTTTGGTTCAGCATTTTATATTAATCTTATAACTTGTGTTTCAAGTAAGTATTATTTGGTGTTCACTAATTAGTGTAGACGAGAAAATAAGTAAATTAATAATTGGCAGACCAAAAATGATAGATATTGGCGAGGGGTTGTTTACATTTCTTTCGTCTGGCAGCGTAACCAGTGCTAGCAGCTCGGACCACCCTTGCTTACGTCACTAAACATCGAAACATCGAACAGGCCTTCTATCTCGGTGGTCCTGCCCCTAAGGAGGCAGGATGCAACTCGGAACCCCACACTATAAAAACCACCCAGTCGAATACGATGACTGTGATACACATACACACACACACACACGTACGTACAAAAAACAATAATAATAAACAACCAAACAAAACTTCTGCATGGCCGCTTGCCAGTATGAATACTGGCATAGATATAGTATCCCTTTCATTCCCCTTTGGAGAAGGTAGAAAGCTCTACCGAAACGTCGAGGAATAAATGAACTCCAGCCAGCTGATGTATGAGTTACCTGCTGCCACAAGGAAACTCATTCGAGAGATTGACAAACTACAATACAAACTACGACGGCATCCAGACAGCCATTCTATTCAACAATGAAGTCTGTTTGAAAGAGGGTCTTCGTCCTAAATCATAATAATGATAATAATTATAATACCAAAATTCTACATATATGTAAACACCAAAACATAAGAGTAGCAAAAGCAAAAACCAAAAATCAATGAAGTCTGTTTGAAAGGTCTTCTCCCTAAGTTAATAATAATAATAATAATAATAATTAAATACCAAAATTTTACATATATGTAAACACCACAATAGAGTCGCAAAAATAATAATAATAATAATACCAAATTCTACATATGCGTAAGCACCAAAAATGGAGCAGCAAAAACAACAAAGAAAAAAAAAAAAGAATTTATTCCACAACAAAACCATCTGGAAAACACCAACAATAAAATGTTCAGAAATAACTCGGGGAAAAGAAGGACCCTTAAATCTATGGAGGACGTGACCATACTCCGAAGTCCTTCAGGGGATAGAGAGGCTGTGGGTTCACCTTCGAGTGCCTTAACAACTAGTCTAGTTTCATTTTGAACTGAATAGTGTTAGATAGTAAGGCTTTTCAAGTTCCTTATCTTTTTACTGATGTACACAAACACAAACATATATACTTATATATACACAAATTCGAGTATACATACATACACACAAAAACATATATATATATATATATATATATATATATATATTTACATACAAACATACATATGAGAGCGAGAGATTTGTATGTGCTTGCATGCTTGAATGCACAGTTTTATAAAGACACTCACGTGCACATTCTTATAAATATAAATAAAGTGTCACGACTATGAATAAGTATTATAGTCAAAATTTCCCTCGGAGAATATTTGAAACAAGCGATGAAACTGACTCCGAATGTAAAATAAATTGGAATTCCAAACAAACAGCCTGAATGGACGAACGGTTTTCAAAAGGATCTGCTGCTAAAAGAGAACCTCCCGATGTTATTCAAAATGAGAAAACAGTACAGTTCTATTCACTGGCGTAAAATGAATGTGTGGGTATACACACACATATATACATATACATATATATATATACACATACATACATACACACATACACATGTTTCCGAATACATGGTCATGGAACTTAGTACTTCATGTGATGTGGCGAGACAAAAAAAAAT
>NC_087204.1:95094457-95096957 GCF_015104395.2 Macrobrachium nipponense
ACGCATCTCTGACCCCTCAATGGAATGCCCGAGAATCGAGCTCGCCGACACCGAGATGGCAGGCCAAGACCAAACCGACCACGCCACGGACGCGCTAAGATGAGGTGAGGTTGCTGGTACCACGCCCTAACCAATGCGCAAAAGAAATCTGGTAAACACTGGTGGTCACTCAAACTGAGTATTAACCAGATTTCAAGATGTTCTCCTTTGCTTATCAGACAATGCCTACCAGAAGACAGTCAATTGAACGAACGACTTTTACCCTTAGAAGGGGTGGGGGCTCGAGGACGATACCACGTGCCCCTTTTTCAACCTGGATGTTCTGGCAAAACTATTTTAATAATAATAATAATAATAATAATAATAATAATAATAATAATAATAATAATAATAATCTAATAATAAAACAAGAATAATAATTAATTTTTCAAACCTTAGGCTTAAGACCCAGCGCAGTCGCCTGACTAGAAGTTATTTAGAAGTTATTTAAATCACTGGCTACGGCCCAGCACGAGTCGCCTGATTTGAAGTTATTTAAATCATTGGTCAGGTCAACAGCCATGATATATTGCAACTCAACATGCCTAATATATACAGTCATATTTACCATAGATTCGAGGTTGCCACTGGAGTTATCACCACTACTGTACCTAGTGTTTTCCTCTAGATCCGCCCCCTATAGAGAGATATATGTTTAATATTTATGTACATATATATACATACTATATATATATATATATATATATATATATATATATATATATATATATATATATATATGTGTGTGTGTGTGTGTGTGTGTGTCTGTGTGTGAGAGAGAGAGAGAGAGAGAGAGAGAGAGAGAGAGAGAGAGAGAGAGAGAGAGAGACTATGTTAACCAGAATCCCTTTCCCTACTCGTTTTTTCCCCGTCTCTTTTGAGCACACTGAGCGTTTTCAGTAGAATATGGTAGACGCTAATTGGACTTGAAAAAGTTCCCTGATCAAACAGAACTTTGAAGTAACAAATCCATCCGACGAAATGAGGACACGTCCTACCTCAAGTCTAGAAAAATAGTAAATTATATGAGAAAGTATCTCAAATGTTTTCTCAGTTTCTTATTGGTCTCTTCGCGCGCGCTTACACACACACACACTTATACATATATACAAATATATTATATGTATATATTTATAAATAGTAACACACAAAATTGTTCTTGCAATTCTGAAAGAGCTTATTCACCTACCTGTCTATCCTTTGGCCAAACACACACACATATACGTATATATATATATATATATATATATATATATATATATATATATATATATATATATATATATAGTATATACATAGATATATGTATATATCGATGTGTATACATAGATATCATATATGTATATATTATAACCCCTCTTTAACCCAGGAATTTTATATGTATTCTTAATGTTCTTAGCAATTAACAGAAAAGTTACGGAGGCTTTTAAAGAATCTGCGTGAAGACAATGTTCCTGTATATCTGCGTTGATTTTTCCTGCATCTCTACTCAAGATATATTTCAATAAAAACCTAAAGATTTAGTTACTATTTCTCTAATGAGGGGCATATAATCCGTACAGTCATTTATAATTTGAGTGTTTTGATCTCAGCTTATCACTACCTAAGTAAACATACTCTGAGACTATTTTTTTAAATAAAGAATTTTGTATTACAAAGCGTACTTTTCCTGAATAAAGAAGATTTGTATATTTATGAAGAGTACTTACCCACAGGCAGAGGTTGGTGGCGAGCAGAATGGTTTTGATCATGTTCTCCTGCATCGTGTCTGGAAGGGTAAGAGAGAGTCTATGAATTAACCTGTCCCCAAGACATCAAACATCTGAGTTATGTAATGCATGACGTTATGCCTGGTGTTTCTTGATAAAGAAACACCAGACTACTCCAATACGTCACGCAACAGCAACTAGCCAATGACAATTCGGCAAGTTGAGTTCAATATAGAATCTAGGCCAAAGCCAAGCACTGGGACCTATGAGGTCATTCAGCGCTGAAATGGAAATTGACAGTAAAAGGGTTGAAAGGTGTAATAGGAGGAAAACCTCAAAGCAGTTGCACTATGAATCAAGTATCCGGGGGGTGAAAAGTAAGATGAAGGAAGAATATGAAAGGAGGTACGAAAAAGGAACGAAAGTGGTTGCAACTGGGGGCCGAAGGCACGCTGCAAAGAACCTTAACTAATGCTTACAGTGCACCGCATGAGGTCCACTGACGGCACTACCCCTCCAAGGGGATAATTCGACAAGTAGTGACGTCAAGCAACCGCTACCTCCAACCAATCAGAATCCTGCAGGGAGAGGCGCCCTTCCCTGTTGTTGTTTTAGATTAAGCTGGTCTTATGCCAGCACGGGTTCTTGCTCATGAAGCAGCCCGTAGAAACCCCTTCCCTTACGACGGTTTGAGCGACTTCTGCAGCATCCGTATAGGACCCACCTCTGATCTTGAGGCGTCCGCCAACAGG
>NC_087204.1:95099457-95119457 GCF_015104395.2 Macrobrachium nipponense
ATATATATATATACTATATATATATATTTATATATATATATATAATATATATAATATAAATGAATCAGGAAAAATTGGAATGTGATGAATATATAAAATACGGGCAAAAGCCACGAAGGAAAGTGAAACAATGGAGTACAGCTGCAAGGCCTTTCGACTCTCGTCCTTTACTTATTAAAGGATGAAGAGTCAAAAGTCCTTGCAGCTGTACTCCATTGTTTCACTTTCCTTCGTGGCTTTTACCTTTATATATAATATAGTGAGCGTGCGTGCATGCGTGTGTATCAGGTCCCTTCTAATTCCTTACTTCCAAACTTCCCAACTTTTTATTATTGGTGTCTTACCTTCCTCTTTTAATAACTGTCAACTCATTTTCCTCTTCTCTGGTTTTTTAGCTGTTTATTATTTTTTACCCTTATGTTTCCTCATCCACAGTATTTTTGCTACTCAACGCTATGTTATTCAAGTCTCCATTTCTGGACAAATGATTATTTTTTTTCAACTTTACATTCACCATCCAGCGGACGACCGAAAAGCGCAGAAAAATTACCAAACGTTGTTTGATTACATGTACATCTAACAGGGAAAATCCCTAACGAGGTCAAATGATACTCGTTTATACAAAATGAAACAGAACATCTAATTGGTAACATAACCTACCATTGTTCCGTTGAATGCCATCTCTGGAGTTGGTTGAAAGTCGGTTTCAAACTAGGCTAAGGTAAACTCTCGTGGTTACAAAAATATACTTTTTATTTCTCAAAATTAGCTAACATGAAAATGGAATAAAATTAATTAAACCTGACTCAAAAAGAAACGTTAAACTATCATATTCCTCTCAAAATCATATTTAAGTAAGTACCCCCTTTACCCCTAAGTGTCCAAACATTCATAGTTTATTAATAGTCAAAATCAGTCAGAGAAAAACCCATACGTCCATCCGAAATAAAGAGACCATAATTATGACACCATAAAAACATTAAAGTTCGTCAATAAGGAACGTGTGCCGCGCCTCACTTCCCTTTCTCTAGACTCAAGTAATTGTCACTTCAAATGTTAACTTTTCAAAGTTTCTCGTTACCTTGTCCGACGGATCTGCAACCCCTCTTCCAGCACCTTTTCTGTGGCGTGTTCCACACACTATCAACCAAAATCAGTGAGTTCCCATTAGCAACTTTTACCTCAGGTTATATGCCATTTTCTGTTCATTACGAACACACACACACACTCACCGATTGGCGCACAAGAGGCATGCACGCTACATACATGAAACTCGTGATCTTCGAAGCATGTACTGACCCCAAAGGTGCACTGGTAAGCTGCCCTGTTTGTTTTTTTCATTTCAGCATCTTCGAGGAATCCAGCGTTTTGCATCTGTCTCTAACCGGCAAGAGCTAAGGTTATTAACCCGATTATTTAATATTATAGACTGTTGTTGGAGCCTTTAATATATATATATATATATATATATATATATATATATATATATATATATCTGTCACATAGACAGCAAAATTTGACTTAAATTCAGTGGTCGAAGTCGCTGTATGTCTTCTTTTTCTCTCTCTCTCAACCCGGCAGCGGTTCGAATACCGCCAGTGTAATTACTAATCACTTATAATTGCCGCTGGGTGTAAGTTATTGCCGAAGTATAGTGAACGGAATGTTGGAAGAAATGTGTGGTTCAATCTTTGTGTATATTAATATGTATATATACTATGTATATACACACATATATACCTATATATAAATAAATAAATAAATAAATAAATAAATATAAATATAATATATATATATATATATATATATATATTATATATGTTTTCTAAGTGTACTTGTATTCTTAGAAATTTGGAAAACCGTTATTCCAAGCTGCGTGATATAATCTATATCTCTAATTTAGCATACCTTCTTCATTTACTTATTCATCACTCTAAAGGAAAAGACGCAATAAAAACTAATACAACAGCCTTAAATTTCACAGTCCTTAACAAAACAAGGAACAAAATCATTCCAATAAAGTCACTTCGATTTGCTATAACAAATAAATACCTCCATAAATGATCCTGTAAAAACCACCATACTGTACATGCTCATAAAAGGAGCAGTTTGGATGTGATAACATCAACTATATATAAATATATCCTATAGTATATAAATACATAGGCCTATTAGCAAGTATTTATCTTTATAAAGGCTAATGCCATACTACAGATGCTCAGTAAATGGACCAGTTTGGATATGACAACATCAACCGTATTTATATACCATATCATATAAATACATAAGCCTATCAACAATTGTTTGCTTTTATGTAGACTAATACCATACTGCAAGTGCTCATTAAATAAATCAGTTTGGATATCAAATATTTATCTTTATAACAGGCTAATGTGGACTTTTCATCAAGCTGGTAGCTGCGCAAGTATTTTTTTTTTCAAGTTTACCCAAACCTAGCAGCAGCGGCAGGAAAGTGAAAACGCCCGACAATGTATTCGTCATTCTCCATGCTAATGATCGGCGTCTTTGCTCGTACAGCTAGCTGGCAGCATGGGGTATCAAAGACAATATAGTTGATAACCAGTATACTTAGAGGTATACAAGACTGAATGAATTGGTCCTTATACCATTTTCTATGTAAAACATCAGTGCTCTGATTTAGGATAAACTAAGTCTGTAGCATGTTAGCAAGTTATTTTTTTAACATAAACTAAGTTAATAGCATATAATCAAGAACATTTTTATGGCTTAAATCCACTGAAAGTGCGCATTTGTCCTTTTAAGCACAACGCTCTAGATAGTTAATTCATTTACGAAATGGATAATATCCACATCATCTATTATATGCATATTAACAGCGAAAAAAATGCCTATTTAAAGCAGCAAATGATTATGACTGAGTGACAACATACGCATTTCTTGGTGTCAACATTACAGGCAAGGCATCACAAGATGCTGGAAAATAAAAATCGTCCGCGGAAGCTCAACGAGACGTATTTAGTATTAGCCCCTCGGGGATCAATGATAGAGTTTATTGATATAATTTGTCTGTATGTATGGTGCTTTTACGT
This sequence comes from Macrobrachium nipponense, assembly GCF_015104395.2. Taxonomy (NCBI): domain Eukaryota; kingdom Metazoa; phylum Arthropoda; class Malacostraca; order Decapoda; family Palaemonidae; genus Macrobrachium; species Macrobrachium nipponense. Next base: position 95,102,529 of record NC_087204.1, read on the forward strand.
TGCATGGAACCAGTGGTTATTCAGCAACGAGACCAACGGCTTTACGTGACTTCCGAACCACGCCGAGAGTGAACTTCTATCACCAGAAATACACATCTCTCACTCCTCAATGGAATGGCTTAGAATCGAACCCGCGACCACCGAGGTGGGACACCAACACCATACCAACCACGCCACTGAGGCGTTGATGTAATTTGTAGTCCACACAATATAGGAATGGGTGCATATAAGCCTTTGATCGTAGAGGGGGCTAGTATTAAACACGGAGTCCCATTGAGCTCCCCCCATGTTTAGTACTATAACACTCCGGTGGTGGAGGAGCGTTGATAACAAGCCAAAGGAGCACCGCCTAATTCAATTTTTGGCGTTGCTTATTCCTCCGGAGATAAAAGTCCGCTCCCATTTAGTAGATATCCGTGGACCCACTATTCTCTTTATTAAGCAAGGTCAATTGTTCTACATACATATGGCTCGTCGCAATACTCGCCCCCCCCCCCACCCTCACTCAAGTGAGGCGTAAACACATTGACAAGGCAGTACATGTTCAATTTATTTTACCCTGAAGTTTAAGGCGAGGTCTCAGCCGACAACCTGTTCTGTCAGCCTCAAGTCGTTATAAGTCTTCTTCTTCTTTGCCTTCAGCTTTTCCCATTTCTATACGGGGTCGCTGTTTCTAGTCAGCCTTCTCCATCTTCCTCTGTTCTGTGCATCTTGTTCTCTTACAATCTTTTCCTTCATGTCATTCAATAATTTATCTTTCCACCTGAACTTTGGCCTTCCCCTCCCTCTTCTGCCTTCCACCTCCATGTCCGTAACCTTCTAACATACGTATTCATCTTCTCTCCTCGTGACATGAACAAACCATTTCAGTCTTTATAAGTTAAGTATATCTTAGTTTTACCAGACCACTGAGCTGATTAACAGCTCTCCTAGGGCTGGCCCGAAGGATTAGATATTTTTACGTCGCTAGGAACCAATTGGTCACCTAGCAACGGGACCTACAGCTTATTGTGGGCTCCGAACCACACTATATCGAGAAATTAATTTTCATCACCAGAAATAAATTCCTCTGATTCCGCGTTGGCCGAGCTTCGGACCACCGGATTGGCAGCAGAGCGCGAAAACCACTCGTCCTGCGAGGAACTATTTCAATCATTATACGTCTAGTAGTTTTAAATAAGGCAATATGAATCGTAAACATAATTTTATGTTTTTCAACTGATATTCGAGTCTCTCCAAAAAGAAATGTGCTAAAAAGTAAAGCTTATTTTCTTTTTACTTTTAGTGCTCTCTTTATGAAAATCTTGAATATCTATAATTTTCACTCAGAGGTAAAACAACCGCATCATTTGACAATTTACGATATATATAGTTACGAGTAACAACATTTCAAATCAAATCCTGTACATCTCACCAATTGAGAAACAATTATAAATAATCTGATTGTATACGAAAAAGTCTCGGCGAGAAGCTTTGACCATCTGCGATGCGAAAAAGCTTATTATTACCTAGGGAACGCTTAGGCCTACGTCACGTTCCTCTGCTATGATTAAGAATTGATTCAAGACCGTAGACACTACAAACTATATTATTCACAAATTTGTTACTTTGAGAATCATTTGATTCAATTTAGTTCTCAAACATTCCCTTTCCCATATAATTTTCCATTAACCTCAAGTTCAGTAACAGTCGTACATGGCTCTAATCCATCTTCAGCACGCATGCTAAAGTAGTCTAGTATAGTTGTGATATATTTAAGCTATTTTTACTTCGTTTCCATTCATAAACTGTCATCAGCTGGGAGAAGTTATTCGACGAAACTATGAACTCCAAATGACAAATGGCGCCCATCTGATGGTCCAAATGCAGTGGATCAACGAGGTAATTAAGGAATGTGTAGATTAGGTAGAAGAATGAATCACTTCATAAAATAATGAGGCGTCAGTGAAGAACAAGACACTGGTTACTATCTTAATTTATGATTTAAATGCAGAATCGCAGATGGAACTTCATGCAACACATACATACATGTATGCACGCACACACACACACATTATATAAGATGAGGTGTCGGTGGAAAACAAGACACTGGACACCATCTTACTCATAATTTAAATGCAGATTCGCAGATAGACCTTCATTAAATACATACATGCATACACACACACACACTATATATATATATATATATATATATATTATATATATATATATATATATATATATATATATATATATGTGTGTGTGTGTGTGTGTGTGTATGTATGTACGTATATGTATATAGAAGAAACCTCGGGTTTTTAAGAGAAAATTCAACACTTTTACAGGAGAAAACACAAGATCAGGTGACAAGGCCATTGTCAATTGTATAACTTGGTCCTAGGCCTACACAACTTCAGGTTGATACCGCAAAACTACAAATTTCGAGAAAAATACTTAGCTTTTATACATCCTGGTTGTGCTGAACGGGAAACAAGTGTAATTTACACGAATAAACCCACAATAGAACTTGGATTCACCAATGAAATCGGAAAAAAACGTAGTACAACACGTTTCTTCTTTTTAAACAATAAAAAAAACCAAACACGATATTTGATGAACGGGAGACTCACCAATTCAATTACGGTCTCAGATGTGTTGAAGTCCAATTTTGAAGTTTACAGTAAAATTCTTTTTAAGTCAGGGATTTGAGAATTCTACGTACACCACCAGGAACCACGCAGCTGGACGGAGACCGACCTTCACACTGCAACTGTCCGTTAAGTACTGAGTCGCTGACGCTGAGAAGTGAGATGAGACTAGCTCCTCTTGTAGTGACAGACGTGAGCAGTACCGTGAGAGGCGTTCCAAATCTTGCTCGTCGGCGGTTTAAAAAGTAAAAACCATTCAACTCGCCCTTCATTTTCCTTCAGTTTTCCATTTGTTTGTTCGTTCTGCCTCAATGTACGTTACGACTTTCCCTTATAGAAATATTGATCACGCTGTCTTTGTTTACACCCTCCGAAAACGTTCCGGTTGTTCATTGTTTGTATCTGTTTGCTAGCGACTAAAGCGAAAAATTACGAGTTAATTTTAACGAAAAACCCATCGAACGTCGGGATCTTTGCTCGCAACAAGTGATTGCACATGAGGAGAGATTCAGATTAGGACTTAAGAACCTGTAAGGAGGTTGGGGCGAGGGCGGGGGAACATGTAGATTGTAGAGGGAGGCGATATGAAGTCTCGGCTAAGTCTTGTTATGATAAGTTCTAAACATTTTTCACGCGACTGTTTCCCCAACTCCAGCGAAATTTGTATAGGATAAACAGTTTTTCTTTAACACTGACGATGGGCAAGCGTGAGACTTGGAAGAAATAGTCACTAAAAATTAGTTCATCCCAAGAAGGGTGATACGGAAAACAAATACAAATATATATATATATATATATATATATATATATATATATATATATATATATATATATGTATATATATATATAATTGCTTGAAAGAATTACACCGAAAATAAATTGAATTCTTTCACTTTTTCGTTGAGTTTAAGAAGAATGTTTTACACGGGAGTTCGTGGGCGTTCTGTAGGACGTATGAGAACAAATGAAGACAAGCATATAACGAAAATATTAGAAATTAATAGTAAGCAGATGATATAAGATGCAATCTCTAAGAGTAATGATCAGCTGCGTTTTCTGTACAGCGTATAATGATGTATGAAACACTCAACTGCGGCCCGTGAAACTTTCGGCCACGGCTAACTTTGACTTTAAATCAAATCAAAACTACTAAGGCTAGACGGCTGCAATTTGGTGCGTTTGATGATTAGAGGGCGGATGGTCGACGTAACAATTTGCAGCCCTCTAGCCTCAGTAGTTTTAAAGATCTGAGGGCGGACGGACAGACAAAGCCATCTCAATAGTTTTCTTTTACAGAAAACTAGAAAAACTGAAACTTATGAAAAACGAAAACATAGAGTAAAAGGTATAATTAATGAACGAATAAAAATTAACAAATTTATTACCATAAAATAACTAAATAATGTGAATAAATGATAATAAATATAATTGAATAAAGTACAGATAAAAGAATGTCACGAATAAAGGAATAACCACGTCATCATGAAATAAATAAAAATAGATAAATCGAAAATAAATAAATATGAATAAATCAGTAAATGAATATACTATGAATAAGTAAATGTATAAACGACGATAATGTGAATTTAACAACAAGGCGTGATCCGACCTGCAGCTTACTCGAAGTGCATGCAAGATATTCCAATCAAGCAAAAGTTGTAAACGTCATATTCCTAATTTAACGTGAAATGGTCTTTTTAATTAATACTCATACAAACTACTACTCATACAACAACAAGGATCAAATAAAAAGGACACAAATTAAACACGTTCGTATATTCTCAGTTGTAAGTGGATTCACAAACTAACCAACTGAACAAAAACAGCCTAAATTCAGAACACCAAATAAATTAAGACGTCAAATGGCGTCTTGTTTCACCAACGAAAATCAAATTAAATATGTTTTATCTTATTAAAAATTATTGTTCAGCACTGTTTAACACGCACATTATCAATATTTTGCATTTTTATTCTAATAAATAAATCATAAACATCCTATCCTAAAATTCCCGTATCTTTAACTCAACGCAAAACACCTTTTTGAGACCTTTTTCGGCTCTTTCATAGACCTTTCCTAACCCCCAACAAGAACAAGAACGGCAAAAACAGAAGCAACAACAACGAAGTAGTTTGTAGATTTACTCCCGAGTAAGCGATAAATGAGATTGATTAATAAATATAGATTAACATATATATATATATAATATATATATATATATATATATATATATATATATATATATGTATAATATATATATGTATATATATACACACACACACACACACATATATATATATATATATATATATATATTCGTTATATATATATTATTATATATATATATATATATATATATATATATATATATCTTAACCCCCCTTTTTCTTAAACTACACAAATTAGAAACCCTTACCTGTCGTCAATGGTGCCTTCTGTCTGCAACCATGTCGTTAGGCTATTAAGATCTGGTAAGTATAAAAATATACGATTCATTACCCAAACAGTTGAATATAAAATAGAACCAAAAGATTAACAAGTCATAATGACAGAAAACCCAAATCTGCACATAAAGAAACCAGTAAGTTAACATTCTACCCTCCTGACTAAGAATTCACTCCCAGACCCAAAATGTCAATAAGTTCATCATATTAGTCAGGCTAGAGAATCCCGTCTCTAAATTAGCCATGGAATAGGACCCATCTGTAATAAAGATAATAATGGGTAAAAGATACACTTCACATATCACTCTTTTCAAAGTATCTAAGTAAAGAAATTATTTCACACTTCTCTCTCTTTTCAAAGGTAACGGTTTTCTAAGTCTTACAAAATATATCATACCTTTACGATGGGGCTTTCTCTCCCGACACTCGGCGTGTACCACCTGACCTCTTTGTGCTCACCGAAAAGAATGTGGCTTTCGCAAGTGCCTTGGACTATTAGGCCTGTAACATCCTACAAACGAATGTACATGCTTGACGATAGGGCGAACAGTCTCTCGGTTAAACTGCTTGCATACTCAAATTCCTTCGCTCAAGTAAGCTGCCCTTACAGCTCAGCTTGTCTCCAAGCAAGACATGATATATATGTATATATATATATATATATATATATATATATATATATATATATATATATACATAGAAAGATAGACAGACGGATAAATGTAGATATGTATAAATAAATAATCATAATGAAAATAAATATGAATACAAATATATGCATATACATAAATAGATGAATAATATACAGTAAAAACGAACACAGATAAATACGTAATTTGTTCTATTCCTTCTCAGCCTTCAGCATAAGAAATGATGTTAATTGTGAGTGCTCCTAAGTTCATGGAATAAAAAGAAGAAATAAAAGTGGATTCATCATGTTTATTCTCGCTCGGAAAAGATCAGTGGAAGAAGCAAATAAAGAAAAAAAAAGCCACATGAAGGGTAAATATAATGCCACAAAAGGACATCTACTTTGACCTGGAGCTAACTTGAGTGACACGTGGCACTGCTGTAGCAATGGGTATTGAAGTCCAAGAGTAGTGGCACTGGTAATTAGCTAGAGTGATAAGTGATTATTATATTATTATTATTATTATTATTATTATTATTATTATTATTATTATTGTTGTTGTTGTTGTTGTTGTTGGGTAGAAATTTCAATGACGTAGGCACAAGTAATGTTCTTTAAATTTTTTTTACACAAGCTCTTTTCAAAAAATTGCGAATTTTGTGTCAATAATGGTAATAATGATAATAATAATAATAATAATAGTAATAATAATAATATTCTTTAAGGTTCACGATAATATACTGATGGAAGCAGTAGTAAAATTTTATAAAACAATATAGTTTTATAAAAATTTTCAGTACCTCTACCATCAGTATATTATTGTGGACCTTAATAAATATTATTATTATTATTATTATTATTATTATTATTATTATTATTATTATTATTGCCACGAAATTCGCATTCTTTTGATAAATAGCTTCTGTAACTGAGATCTATAATTCAATAGCAAACTGTATTACTATGCCAAAGACATAAGCAGAGTTTCGAACACCTCATCAGTGTCTACTTTAGAACACTGATGTTCGAAACTCTCGCTTTTGTATTTAGCGTTAAATTTATCCATGATCGTGCGTCTGGCACTGCTACAGGTGCCAGCAACACTGACCATCACCACCAGGTCTTGGCTGAGAGTTTCATGGGCCGCGGCAGAGAGCTTCATACAGCATTATACGCTGTACAGAAAATTCAATCGCACTGAAGGAACTTCGGGGCATTTTTTACTTGTTTCTTCTTCTTCTTCTTCTTCTGGGACGTCCATTGTAACAGCTACTTCGCTGCTTAAATGGCATTTCTACTCTACTCCTGTTCTCGGTTTGTAGCAGTAAGTTTATTTTAGCCTTAATCTTTGCATTAATGGCGGCAATTTAATTCTAAGTATTAATGAATGATAATGGTATCTTATAAGACTTGTTCTTCATTGTTACCAGACAGTTTCCATTGACGATGCATTGCATTTTCGCTTGACCTTCTGAAATTCCAATTGCACGACATCTGTGGAGACTCTCCACAGTCCAATTGCTTTATGGAGCTCCAAGAATTGCTTTATGGAGCTCCAAGAATTGCTTTATGGAGCTCCAAGAATTGCTTTATGGAGCTCCAAGAATAAAACAAAGCTATGGAAAAATAAAGAAAGGCGTAACTGTAGTACTATGCAAATGAAGAATTTCCCATCCCGACATTAATTCGGCACTGAAAAGGTTTTCAAATGATTATAAATTTAGCATACGAGACAACTAATTTCAAGAGGTCTGGACCTTTTCCGCTTAGATTAATTCACGTCTTTTGCTTTCGGTAAATATTTCCAACAGCTTCAGTGAATATCTCTACCTGCATCGGTACAGATCTGTATCATATGGTTACGGTTATCTCTCAGTTAATAGAAATACGCGCGAGAGAGAGAGAGAAAGTAGTCACGCAGAACAGTAATCGAATCACCTTAGGTGGGGGCGTTTTTCATGTAATAATCAAACCCTTGGCCAAGGTGATCGTATCAAATAAAATATTAAAACATTCGACGTTGGCTGGGTACATAACACTTAATTCAGGCGAGTGTCAATTTATAATATCCATTTGAAGTAATTATTACCAAATGTGTTTGCTCTTTCTGTACTTTATTTATTACTTTATATCACAATGAATCTTAATGTGCTCAGTATAACATTAGGTTATGAGAAAAATTCATGTGGTATGTATGTGATTGCAAGAGTGAGTATGTTGCTACATATTCCTTTCACCGTACCCTCTAGTGCGTCTACCTACCCCGCCCCACCCGGGCCGGACAAACAGGTTTTTAGGAGGAGGGTGGAGGTGTCATGTCTCCCCTACCCTCCCGATGCCCTACCTACACCGCCCAAACCCCGGGCTGATAAACTGGTTTGAAGTAGGAGGGTAGATGTGCCATGTCACCCCTACACTCCTGATGCCCTACCTACATCGACCCCACCTGTGGCGGATAAACAGGTTTGAAGGAGGAGGGTGGATGAGCCATGTCTCCCCTACCCTCCCGATGCCCTACCTACCTTGCCCCCACTCAGGGCGGACAAACTAGAAAGATCCACATGGATTTTATCATTATAGATAGATAGATAGATAGATGTGTAAAAGCTTTAGGTACGTTCAGATAAAACTCCATCTTGTTAATTACTATGTTGGGCTACTTAGTGAATCACGCAACCAAAAATTAACCATCTTTTAGACAGTGACCAGGATAGGATTGGCATGAACCCAGCAATCGCGCATATATATAATATATATATATATATATATAGATATATATATATATAATATATATACGTATGTATAATATATATACATATATATATCTATATATATATATATATTATGTATAATATATATAATATATATATATATAATATATATATATATATATATCTATATATATATATGTATATATATCATTATATATATATTATGTATATATATATATATATATATACATATATATATTATAGTCCCACGTTTGCCGAGTGGACATCGTGCTCGGCTGCTAATCCGGTGGTCCGAGTTCGATTCTGGGCTCGGCCAACGCGGACCAGAGGATCTTATTTCTGGTGATAGAAATTCCTTTCTCGATATAATGTGGTTCGGATCCCACAATAAGCTGTAGGTCCGTTGCTAGGTAGTCAATTGATTCCTAGTCACGTAAAAAATATCTAATCCTTCGGGCCAGCCCTAGGAGAGCTGTTAATCAGCTCAGTGGTCTGGTAAAACTAAGATATACTTACTTACATATATATGTATAATATATATAAATGTATATTATATATATATATTATAATATATATATATATGTATATGTTACATATATATATATATATATATATTATATACATTTATATGTATATATATAGTATAGGTGTATATTTATATAAATATATAAATATATATTATATATATATATATATATATACATATATACTCACACACACATTAATACATACATACACATAGAATTTACCGAGTTATTTTGTACACTTTCAGACAGGATTACTGTTGTGAACCGAGAGAGTTACGCTTCAGGTTCGATATGAAATAAACAAAAAAAATTCAACACCAACAGTTGAAATTGGGGATATGAATATAGAAAGAAACACTAAAACAACGGTTTATTTACAAGCTTACTAACAAAAGATAAATGCAGAATGGTGTCTCCTATTTACATAAAAAAGGTAAAATCTTACACTGCATGAACTGGGGGAACAGTGAGGTAATGAAAGTACTTGCCGACCAGTTTTGCAACTCGAAACGGAGAACTCTAATTGTAGACGCCTTCTTGCCTCCGTATTGCAGAAAATAATGCCTACTCTTGATACTTGAAGTGCAGGAACTCCCCAAAACCTCTAGCCGAACGTGTCTTCTCTTAAGTCTTGCTCAACGTCGAAATAACTCGGTCGTCCACTCCTGAAGACGACTTGACCAGAATTCAACCAACTCTCGAGCGACTTTTCCTCTGATCCTTCGTTCTTCTTCTCTTGTCTCACTCTGATGATCTCTGCTGCTGATCTCTCACTGATAATCTGATCTGTGGCTCTTACTGATGATCTCTTACTCTGTGACTAACTGATGATCTCTCTTCTCCTACTTCGTCCGTCGTACTTATACGGCATTCTGGGGGCGGGGCCTACGGCAAACGTCACAGACTCCCGAGATTACCGGAACGGTTTAGAAGTTTCTCGACGAAGTATTGCATCAGAAATCGCGGCGTTTCTCACGACACTTCGGCGCCTGTTGCGTTCCCCAACACTCCTGCCGATTCTAGAACCGTCATGAGAACAGGCACCTCCAACTCCTGCGCAAATGCCTCCTTGCTGCAGAATTTCTCGAAGATGCGTTTTCCTTTCCTTTATCTTTCTTTGCCATACAGCAATTACCATTACAATTATCTTCATTATTGTTAATATTATTGCTATCATCGTTGCGGTAATATTACTCGATAACCTTAGCACTTGCAAGAGAAATAAAATCCGCCAAATCAACTATTCGAATAATATTCATAGCCAGAGGCTCTCGCCTGTATATTGTATTTCACTTTACCTCATAAAAAGAAAGTCAATATCAATTATTATTATTATTAATGTAAAATTTAAAGTCAACGTCGACAAGTTTACACCTCTCTCTCGCGCTCTCTCTCCAGTTCCTCGTTGGACGAGTGGGTTACGTGCTCGCCTACCGATACGGTAGTCCTAGGTTCGATTCCCCGCTCTGTCAACGCGGAATCAGAGGAAATTATTTCTGGTGAGTAGAAATAAATCTCTCGATATAACGTGGTTCAGATCCCATAGTAAGCTGTAGGTCCCGTTGCTAGGTAACCAATTGGTTCCTAGTCACTTAAGAAAAATATCTAATCCTTCGGGCCAGCTCTAGTAGAGCTGTTGATCAGCTCAGTGGTCTGGTTAAACTAATATATACTTAGCTTTCTCTCTCTCTCTCTCTCTCTCTCTCTCTCTCCTGAATTATCCTTATCTTTATACCCTCGAATTAAGATTGCCACAGAATTAGAGCAACCGGAAATGGGACCTTTATTGACATCCATACCGTTAACCCACTTTTCTTGTCTTACTGGGTTATTTAACTGTCAGAAAGAACACGTACATTGTTACAGAGAGAGAGAGAGAGAGAGAGAGAGAGAGAGAGAAAGAGAGAGAGAGAGAGAAAGTTTTCTAAGCTCTTATATTTTTCGTGAGTCCTAAGAGATTTTCCAAGGTCTAGAATGAAAGGGTTGACAAAGAGCAAAGAGAGAGAGAGAGAGAGAGAGAGAGAGAGAGAGAGAGAGAGAGAGAGAGATTAATTCTCTAAGCTTTAATATTAAAGAGTCGACATTAACAGAACAGATAGGGAGAGAACATTTTCAAGTTCTAGAATTAGATGGTTCACACTCAGACTGAGAGAGAGAGAGAGAGAGAGAGAGAGAGAGAGTTTTTCTTAAGCTCTTATATTTTTCATAGCCCTAAGAGATTTTCCAAGTCTAGACTGAATGAAATGGTTGACAGGAGAGAGAGAGAGAGAGAGAGGAGAAGAGAGAGAGAGAGAGAAGAAGAGAGTTTCTAAGCTCTTATATTTTTCCTAAGCCCTAAGAGATTTTCCAAGGTCTAGACTGAATGAAAGGTTTGCAAAGAGAGAGAGGAGAGAGAGGTTAAGCTCTTATATTTTTCCTGAAGCCCTAAGGAGATTTTTCAAGGTCTAGACTGAATGAAATGGTTGACAGAGAGAGAGAGAGAGAGAGAGAGAGAGAGAGAGAGAGAGTTTTCTAAGCTCTTATATTTTTCCTAAGCCCTAAGAGATTTTCCAAGGTCTAGACTGAATGAAATGGTTGACAGAGAGAGAGAGAGAGAGAGAGAGAGAGAGAGAGAGAGAGAGAGAGAGAGAGAGAGATTTTTCTAAGCTCTTTTATTTTTTCTAAGCCCTAATATTAAATGATCGACATTGCAGCCCCAGTTAATGACTGTTGTATACTAGGAACAAACATAATATAGGATATGTAAATATACTAGCCACAATGCCCTCTTCTCAAATTCTTTGTTTGTTTTTTTGTTTTTTTTTTTTTTTTTTTGTTTTTTTTTTTTTTTTTTTTTTTTTTTGGGGGGGATACGCTTGTCACTACAAAGCTTCGAGATCCAACTTCAAAGAAATATGAGAGAAATCATGATGTTCGGTAGCGGGAAACGAACCCGCGATACCATAAACACGACGAGGTCAACTTGCCTTCTCGTGTCAGGTCAACAAGGTGACCTTGTCATGATTATGGTATCGCGGGTTCGTTTCCCGCTACCGGACATCATAATTGATTTCATATTTCTTTGAAGTTGGATCTCGAGGCTTTGTAGTGACAAGCGTATCCCGCCCCGCCCCCCCCCCCCAAAAAAACCCCCCCCCCCCCCCCAAAAAAAAAAAAAAAAAAAAATGGCAAAGAATTTCAGAAGTTAAGAGGGCATTGTTGCTAGTACATTTACATATGTATCTGGTAAAAATGACCAGTAGATTTTACATATATGGGATATGTATACGCTACTGCATCCATTGCTCTGGATATACATAACTAGCAAGATTAGCTGCCCAAGAAACTTTATCTTTATCAGTCGTGTCATCAAATAGACTTACTACTTACGAGAACAGAGCCAATTCTTTCTACTTATAACAGATCCACCTATTCAAATGCATTCTTTCTTTCGTTAAGTGGAATAAAATCATTCTAATAACTTCGTACGAGTTTTGCGCTACGCACTGTAAGAGAGTATGATATAATATCACCATATTTTTGTGAAATCATATACTACATTTCAAGCAATTATATTTACCCACTCAAAGTAGGAGTATTTCCCAAGGTACGCGAACTTATAAAATTACCTGTAATATATAATATATATATATATATATATATATATATATATATATATATATATATATGTATGTATATAAATTTCTCGTGTTATTGGCACTGCAAATGTTCTGCCTTTAAGGATGACTCTCTTGATACATGGTTTTGTTGTTGTTGCTTTTTATTTATCTTTTTATCGTACTATAAGGATAATAATCATTATCAAATGTCCTGCAAAAATATAAAAAAAAAGTTTTGCAGCCAGACTAATATCAGATAGCGGCCATTTAATCGAATTACCGTTCTCGGATACATGTGCGATAATTTTTAGCAAACGAATGCGATAAAGAATAACAATCAAGTGATAAACTGAATACAGACATACATAACAGAGAACGACTGGGTCTTTGAGAACTACAAAGGAAAAATTAAATTCTTTTTCAGAGTAGCTTCGCCACTCTCAACATCTGGTTTGCAACTCAGGAGGGAAAGGAAGCCGGAATATCTTCCGTAGGGAGTAGCAGCATGAATAAAATGTCCTACTGCCTGACTGATCTCCCAGCTCTGAGCGGATATTCCAGGGCTGGCCTTATTCCCGAAGGCCCGTGAAATAGTAAAAGGTAAGAACTGAGGAATTTATTTTCTTTTGAGAAAACGGTGCAGTGGTCTAGGAGAAAGAATTTGTATTGGTACATCTGATACAAAGTCATTCTTCCCTATAGCTAAGTGATTCTTTGTCAGATGACGCATCATTGAAGATGCTAAGATATACGCTAGTTTTCTATATGTATCGTTACACGATGATATCCTATTATTTTCTCATTATCAAAAGGATAATTACCTATGAAGAAACTCCATCTACGGATTTCTAGGTCTTCCTCACTTCTTCCCTCTTTTATCCATCCTTTTACCTAGGTTGACCTTTCATTGCCATATCTACATATCTCCGTAATTCTGACATTTTCAATTCGTCTTACATCGTATTTACTATACTAACGGCTCATTTCAAAAGCTGTCACCTTGTTCCTTCATTTGCATTTAACCTCCACACTTTATGTCCATAATGGGGTGTTGGCTCAACAAATCCTTAATTCCTTACCATACTGGTTTCCAAGGTTCTCCCGAGTTTTTTTTTTTTTTTTTTTTTTGTTTTTTTTTTTTTTTTTTTTTTTTTTTTTTTTTTTTTCACACACCATGCTACCTTTCTCGCCTCATCTATTCAGTGGCTCACTTCTTCTCTCATCATTCCAACATCTGTCCAATTTCCTCCAACATACCTGCAAGAATAGGCCTATTCACTTATTCCACCATCCATTAACATCCAATTTCCTCCCACATACCTGCACGAATAGGCCTATTCAGTTATTCCACAATCCACATTAACATCCAATTTCTTCCACATGCCTGCACGGATAGGCCTATTCACTTATTCCACCATCATTGTTCCCGATTCCCGGTTTCAGTCTGCCCTCATAAACCGACTCCTCCTCAAATCTACTAAGAACTTTCTCCTCCGGCAAATACTTTTCAAACAATTTTACTGTTTTCTCATTCAGTACTGATTCCCCAATCAGTACTGTATTACCTTTAAAATGCAACCATTCTACACCTCATTTTCCACACCTCATTCCTGAATTGTTATTTTATCCCATAACTTTTCACCTACATATGTTACACTTCCCTGACTAATCGTGCCACTCCATTTATTAGTGGACAGACATGGAAACATAGGACATCCTTTTCACAGTTTACCCTTCACCAGCAAACCAAGTCATTCTCCCCGTCTCCATATCTTAAAATACGCTTCGTTCCCTCCATAAAAAGTTTTGATTGGTCTCAACAACCTATCTTCCGTATCTGCACAACTTCAGCACACTCAAAACTACTTTTCTAATTTTTTTTCAGGTCCCTGTATGTCACACGCAATTTTTTCTTCCTTTTCAAACTTCTCACAAATTTATTCCACAGCACTCATGTTCCACACACCAACCTTTTCCTATTATTCCTTGAGTTATATATATATATATATATATATATATATATATATATATATATATATATATATATATATTAGTAGTCGTTCAGTGGAGAAATTATATACGAATCTTCAGAGGGTGTCCATGATACTAGTTGTAAAAGGATGAAGTTTATTATGAAAACGTTTATTAAGAATGTTTTGTTTAAGGATTTGTCCATGGTTGATCGTCCTGCTTTATCAGAGATTGTTTTGTAGATTTATTAATAACTATATCTCTGAGGTATTTTCTAGACACCAGAAAAACTGCTGAATCTCGGTGTTGTTATTCCCGATTTCCATTCTAGAAATAAATGTATTTTTAACTTTCCAGTTATGTTTTATCGAAGAGAGAAGAATTTTTACTGTCTTTTGGGTTAGACTTTTGCTTACCTCATATAGACCTAACTATGCCAGGTTTTTTCGTACCTCTTGAAACTATGTTTCAAAAGATTGATAAAATTTGAAATTTAACCAAGATATCAGTAAGCTCCAACAGAAAATATCTAATTTGGCTCACAAAACGTACTTGAATTTAAGAACTAGTGGGGACACCATTTTTAGATCGTCAGATCTGAAAATACTATTGAAGTTAAAGGAACAAGAAGACATAATTTTGTGTAAACCAGATAAGGGCAAGGGGGTAGTTATTATGAATAAGACTGATTACATACAAAAATGGAAACTATTCCTCCGACAATCCCAAGTTGTTTTCCCACGGTGAACCTACTTTTTTAGATATATACAAAAGAGAGGATAAAATTAATAGATTCTTGAGAAAAATAAAAAATGATAATATAATAAATGAAACTACCTATCACAGCTGTTTGTGACTGGTCTCCTCTTTCAGCATTCTTTATGGTTTACCGAAAATTCACAAGCCTGACCTACCTCTAAGACCAATCATGGCTGCTTACAATAGTCCATCTTTTTCCATCTCAAAATTTCTGGCAGGACTTTATCTGAATTTGTAACGGTGATTTTTCCTTCAAAAAATGGATATGAATTTCAACAATTAATTTCTAGACAGGATGGAGACTATTTTATGGCTATTTTTTGATGTTTTATGTGGAATCTCTTTTCACAAATGTTCCACTCAATGAAACCATTAGCATTATTTTTAAACAAAATTTTTTTCCAAACGATGATACTATTTTTTTATGGTTTTTAATCGGGCTACTTTTAAACAATTACTTGATCTTGCTGTGCAAGATTCTACGTTCATTTTTAACAATCGGCTCTATTCGCAGGTCGATGGAGTCGCCATGGGGAGTCTCCTTTAGCCCTATCTTTGCTAACTTTTAATGTCAGACTTGGAGTCGAAGTTTTAAATGGTTGTAGTTCTAATTTAGACCATCTTTTTATCGTAGATACGTTGATGATACCTTCGCGTATTCCACATCCTTGGCAATGTTCCTAATTTTAGAATTTATTAATAACGCTCACCCGAATATCAAGTTTACGGTAGAGGTTGAAAAAGAAGGTACTCTACCTTATTTAGATTTGAGAATCACTAGAAGAAACTCAGAATTTGCCACGTCAGTCTACAGAAAACGGACCTATACAGGACTCACTAATAATATAGTTCCTGTCAAACATTCTTTTAAATTAAACACCATCCACACATTGGTAATAGGGCCCTAAAGTATTCATCTTCTTGGAAAATTTTTCATGACGAGATTTCATTTTTGCTGAGTTTTTTTAAGTCCAATTCTTTTCCACAAGACGTAGTTTTGAAAATTGTCAACCAGATACTTTCGAAGTTTTTTCAGCCTTTATCTCCTAATTTTGATGTTCCAAAAAGGTTGTTTTATGCCACTATTCCTCATATTCTGATCTGAAATTCATATCCATTTTAGTTTAAAACAATCATTGAACAAGAAATTCCGTTGTCTCAAGGTCAAATCAATATCAAACAATCCTTGTACCATAGGTTTCCTTTTTTAATTTCAAAGATCGCCTTCAGCCCTTCATGAGATCCAACGTCATATATAAATTTACATGCCCTGGATGTCCAGGTTCTACGTTGGATCAACTCGAAGGTTGCTGAGGGTTCGATATTTGCAGTCATTTAGGTTTTAGTTTCCGAACAGGGCAAAGAATAAAACAACCTGAATTTTCTAATATCAGGAACCATGCTTTTAATTGCAAAATTGAGCTCCAGAAAGAACAGTTCACAATAATAGATCATGTCAAACATCCTGATCACTTAACTACCCTCGAGTCATATATATAAGAAACTTGTTCCTTCGTTAAATGGTAATACTCTTCAGCAACTCTATACCTGGCATAGTTAACGTCGTCACCTGCTTTTGAAGACAGGTCATTCCATCTTCTCTCCTCATGGACGGTTAGTGTTTGGGTGGTTCTCTCT
>NC_087204.1:95124457-95164921 GCF_015104395.2 Macrobrachium nipponense
TGGCAGCGAGATACCCGAGGCAGTTCATCCGAATGCAACCGTCGCCTGGTACAGGTAGGGGCCCCACCGACCCCCCGCCCCCGGGCCCTTCCACTGAACTGGCAGCCGCCACGCCCCCACCCAAGCAGAGCCTCATGCCCCGCCAAGTCCGCCGTATGCAACGGATGCCGCAAGCAGGGCCACACTATCAAAAAAGCTGCAGGAAATCCCATGCAAAACGGCAGAATCCCCGACAGATGTGTCTAGTGCTGTGTCTGGTGCTGTGATTGTTGCGGGCGCCAACCTCACCCTCCACCCAGTAGTGGAGGTACAGTCGTCCACACCGCCACAGGAGTACAAGCGCCTGTCGGTCGCCGTGGCGGACACCGGGGCACAGGTATGTGTGGGGGCCCTCCCTACTGTCGCGCCTCCAAGTCCACCCAGCAGCCCTTACACCCCGTGCCGGCTTGCAGGATGTAGCAAACCTCCCCCTGAAGTGCCTTGGATCCGACGTGTGCCACGTCACCCAGCAAGGCCACACACGGAGCAGGACGTGTACTTTGTGCAAGTCGGCAAAGCACCTCTTCCATGTCACTGGACGCCTGCAGGGACTTGAAGCCGGTACCCAAGGAGTTCCCCAAACCCCTCCCCCGAGGTGGCACACGTGAGCTTGTTCGATGGCGTGGCCCAACGGGCCGCCCAGGTACCACCCCGACCCGCCGAGGTGCCCCTGCCGCCCGAGGAGGAGCATGCGGCCAGACTGGAAGCCTGGCTCCTGCAACATTTCGCCACAACGACGTTTAACACAGCCAGAAAGCCACTGCCAGTGATGCAGGGGGAACCGCACCACATCCACCTGCTCCCAGGAGCCACGCCCTACGCATGCCACACCCCAGCATCGGTGCCAAAACACTGGGAAGAGGAAGTGAAGGCCCAGCTTGAAGAGGATGTCGCCCGTGGCGTCATAGAACCAGTACCTGCTGGGCAGCCGACTGAGTGGCGTGCCCGTATGGTGGTCGTCGCCAAGAAGTCAGGACAGCCACGCCGTACAGTCGACTACCAGCGCCTCAACGCATTCTGCCTGCGGGAGACACCATACCCCAGCCACATTCGACATGGTGTCCGGGGTACCCAAGCACACATTCAAGACCGTGGCGGACGCATACTGGGGATACCACCAGGTGGAGCTAGACGAGGAAAGCCGCGACCTGACCACATTCATCACCCCCTGGGGGAGATTTCGTTACCGACGTACCCCCATGGGACACTGCTCCGCCGGCGATGCGTATACTCGACAATTTGACAACGCCATCCAGGACATCCAGAGGAAATACAAGTGCATGGATGACACCCTGCTCTACGACGACAGCATCGAAGGGGCTTTCTGGAACGCCTACAACTTCCTCGAAACCTGCGCAGCTAAGGGCGTCACCCTGAAGCCACAGAAATTCCAGTTCGCAAGTTGTGGGCTTCAACTTGGGCTGGGAGGCCTACAAGCCAACAGAGGAACGTTTGGCGGCCATCAAGAACTTCCCGATGCCGTGTCAGCCCTCTATCACCGACACAAGGGCGTGGTACGGATTCGTCAACCAGCTGGCACCCTTCCTCGCAACAGCCCCCATCATGAACACATTCAGGGAGCTCCTCAAGAAGCCAACGGGGAAGTTAGTGTACTGGGACGAGGCACTCCGCACCAAATTCCATCACGCTCAGGACACAATCTGCCAATTAGCAAAGGACGGGTTGGCCTACTACGCCAGGAGCCGCCCCACCGCAGCGATCACTGACTGGAGCAAAGAGGGCATAGGGTTTGTTATCCTCCAGCAGTATTGCGCGTGCAGCTCTGCCGACACACCCTTCTGCTGCACGAGCAGGTGGCGCCTGGCGCTGTGCGGCAGCCGCCATCTCACCGCCGCTGAAGCTGGCTACGCCGCCGTGGAGGGGGAAGCCCTCGCAGTAGCCTGATGTCTCCAGAAGGCGAGGCTGTTCCTGCTGGGGTGCCCCAACCTCACCGTCGTGACAGACCACCGGCCATTAACCAAGTTGCTGGGGGATCAGGTCCTTTCAGAAATCTCCAACCCCCGTCTCTTCAGGCTGAAGGAGAGAACCCTGCAGTACCGCTTCAGGGTCAAGTATCTGCGGGGGAAGCGTAACAGTGCGGCAGACTTCTTATCACGATACCCCGCCTTGAAAGCCGATCCCAGCACCCACGACGTGGACCTCGACGAGGACCTCACCGACGCCATGGCGGCCACTGTCTTGGCAGCAGTAGAGCACGACAGCTGCGTCGTGGAGGAGGCGGGCGTCAGACATGCCGCCGTCAGTGACCCCGTGTATAAGCTGCTCATGGCCAGGGTCCTGGCCGGGGACTGGGCCGACAGGAAGTCCCAGGAAGTTGCATGCCTTCGGCCCTTCTACGGTGTCAGGGAGAGGCTGGCCGTCGTCCAAGACTTAGTGACATACACATTTGAACAGGGCAACGTTCGCCTAGTTATACCAGAGCCCCTTCGTCAGCAGGTGGCTGCCAACCTGCACGCTGGGCACCAAGGCCTGGACTCCATGCAATGACGAGCACGCCAGACGGTATACTGGCCTGGACTCGAGGGGGACCTGCAGTATCGCCGCTCCTTGTGCGAAGAATGCGACGTTCACGCACCATCCCAGGCAGCGGAGGAATTCATCATCACGCCGCCCCCCGAGTACCCCTTCCAGATGACGGTAGCAGATATGTTCCAGCACGACGGACACATGTACATGGCCTATGCAGATAGGCTCACAGGTTGGCTGGAGCTGGCCCACTTCCCCCACGGTACCTCCTCCTCTCACATCAAGACCCAGCTACGTCGCTACTTCGCCAGGTGGGGGACCCCGGAGCAAATCTCCACGGACGGGGGCACTAATCTGGCAAGCGAGGAAATGGGGGAATTTTTCAAGTTGTGGGGCGTGTCCGTGCGACTATCATCTGCCCAGTACCCGCAGTCCAACGGCAGGGCAGAGGCCGCGGTCAAGGTTGGGAAGCAGATAATAATGGCCAACACGGGCAGCGGCGGCAACCTCGACACGGACAAGTCCTCTTTGGCTATGCTGCAGTACCTCAACACACCCCTCCGCGGAATGAATAAGTCACCCGCCCAGATGGCAGCAGGCAGGCAGCTCCGAGACGGCGTACCTACAGCCCGCTGGCACCTCACGGTAGACAAACACTGGGGGGCAACCCTCCGGCATAGAGAACGTCAGATGGCTGACAATGGTGCTGCCCTCACCGAGAACGGACCCTCCAGAACGCTTCCCGTCATCAACCCGGGCTCCCATGTATGAGTGCAAAATCAAGCCACCAAGCTGTGGGACCGTACCGGTATCGTGGCGGAAACACTCCCATACCGACAATACCTAGTCAGACTGAACGGCAGTGGGCGCCTCTCCCTCCGTAACAGGAAGCACCTGCGACTCACATCATCGGGGCCCCAACCAGGGCGAGTAACACCTGCCACGCATCCAGCCCCTCCCACGCCCAAGCAGCCACCGGTCAGCCACCCTACGCCCAGCCCGCAAGCAGTGCGGGAGTCACGCCCATCACGTCACGCCAGGAGGCCAGCTTGGATGAATGACTACATATGACGTCTTTGACTGTCATACACCCTTTTTATGTGTAATCATGTACAGTACAGCAGCATCTGTTTATTTTGTTTTATTGGATCTGTCCCATTACTCTGTCCCATGCATCCAATTTAATCCATGTATATCCATGTATTGTTCTTTTTATTTCCTATCCATGTATACCCATGTATTAATCTTGGGGGGGGGGGATGATGGAGTACCTGCTAGCGTTAAGATATGTTTTCCCATGGCGAGCAGGCGCCAAGTAAGCGTGCCGGTTGGAGACGGCAACTGGCATCAGTATGTAATTGAGGACCTAATAAACCACACGCCTCTACCACCGTGTATCCCTTGTCCCACCTTGACATCCAATACGTCTGAAGAGTTTCCGGACTCTGTTGACTCTTTCACAGTAGTACCATGCATCTTTGTGATCGATCTTGGATTGTTTGATCTTTGGCATGGACATGTTTGCTGCCTCTCTGAGTTTACTGAACTCTTCATAGAAGAGTTCTATTCTATGTCGTTTGCAGGGTTTTCAAGGTAGTCCCTCGCCCATCTCGTCATTGTGGCTTCGAATGTAGCCCAGTTTGCAAACTTGGGGTTCCATCTCTCTGGTGGCGGTGGTATGGGGGACAGCTTTTTGAGCTGTAGGCCAATGTCAATGGCTATGTGGTCGCTTGTGAGGGTCTCGTGCAGCTTCCATGTTGCTTGCGCCTTTAGGGCGGAGTTTGTGAAGGAAAGATCTAGTCTTCCTCCTTTTAGGTGAGTTGGCTCTCCACTGTTTAGTAGGCACACCTCTGGGAATTCACATGATAACTGGTGTAGATGTCTCCCAGTTGTGTTTGTTTGTTGTGTAGAGTTCAGGCTTGGGTGATGTGCATTGAAGTCTCCCCCAATTAGTGTGTTTTCCTGTGTCGCTGCACTGAAGAGTGCTTCCCCTTCAAATGTGTTGTCCCGAGCCCTGTATATGTTGTGTACCATCAGTGTTGTGTTTGCAAGTGTGAGTTTTACACTGAGTGATTCTACGTCATCTCTGCAAGGGATGTTGTCTACCTTCTTTGAGGGGATTGTGTTTTTAACCAGGTGATTAGTCTCTTTTAGTGTCTGTATGGTGTGTATACTTTGTACCCTTTAAATGAGAATTTGGCGTTTTCCCTTACTAGTATTTCTTGTAACATTATGATGTCATAGTTATTTGTTTGTGTGTGTGCTTGCAGGAATGTGTATTTATTGTTTGCACTTAGTATGTTCCACTGGAGAATTTTTATAGTGTCTGTGTCTCTGCAATCATTTGTTCTGACTGTGTTGTTGTTGTTTCCTAACTCGTCATTTGCACTTGATGTGCCTTGACTACCAACTCTGAGGTTGGCCCTGGCACTGGAGATGTACCTGGTACTGTTACTTGGGATGAAACTGACACCGAGTGTATTTGTAGTGCTATTTGCACTGTTGTTATTTATTTGTGTAGGCATGGTGATGCAAAAAGTCCTCTGGACGTTCTTATGCACTTGTCAACCACTTCTTTAGCTATTTCCTCTGAGAAGTTTGATCCTGTTAGTTCTGCAAACTTGAATAGCATTTGCACCAGTAGATTTGTGAGGTCTTGAGTCTGTGCGATGTATTTATCTTGTTTTAGTTCTGGGCGAACTTCAAACCTGTTGATTTGTGGGGTAGGAGGAGGAGGGGAGACTGGGTTATATGGCTTTGGGGAGCCAGGAACAGTGGAGCTTGTTTTAGGATTTGGAGTGAGGAGGATAGGTCGGGTTTCGGGAACAGGAGAGGTTAAGATGTATGTGTTTGTCGGCTTGGCCGATTCTGAGAAACTGATTTTTCTTCTTGTGTTTGTTATTTGTTTCGTTGGCGTGTGTTGGTCTGGGTGTGGTTTGGGATTGTGTTTGTTGTTCTTTTTTCTGAGGTTGAGGCTGATTTTGAGTTCTGTTGGGTCTAGGCCCTCCAGCTGCAGCAGCATAGGACTGTGTCTTATGCTGGGGGTGTGTCTGTGTGTTTTTGGGGGCTTGTTGCGGCTCCCTAACTGCAGCAGCATAGGACCTTGATCCCTGCTGGGTAGTGGGAGCTGCTGTTGTCTGTTGGGGTCTGGTGTTCTGTGCGTGTGTGTGTCCAGGGAAGGTCCAAGGTGCGATTCCTTTTAGAGTATCGATTTTTTGTAGCCTTATCAGGCATTTTCTGTTCCACGCATGGTGGTTTCCCTTGCATGCGGGGCATCTGGCATTCGTTTCCTGTCCATTTTTGAACTTATCCGTGCAGAGTTTTGTGGGATGTCTCCCACTACATACACCACAAATGGCTTTGGCAGTGCAGGCACTGCTATGGTGTCCGTACCTCTGACAGTTAAACATCTCAGAGGTTTCTGTGTGAAGTCCATGGTGGGGAAGGAGCCCCACATGCCAAGATTCAGTGACTTAGGCTGAGTTCCTTTCCATTCTACTAGGACTTTGCGGGTTGGCTGGGGGTTGGGTCCTTTTGTGTGGCATCTCTCTGCTTTGACCACTCTAGGATTTTCCAGGATAACCCTGGTGTCAAATTGCAGAGGGTAGTGGCATAAAATAAATCTGCAGGGTTTGTCATCAGGATTGAGGTATTTGAAGCTGGCAGGATTGTTTTTCATGTATTCATTTGTATTCACATCTGAGGGTATTGCAAACAGTTCTCCCCTGGTAGTGGGTCTTACCTTGAAAAACTTACCTTTCCTTTCAAGGTCCTTGACGAACTCATAGGCACTGGTTCCTGTTGGAGGAGTTATTAGGTATTTTCCATGTGAGGGTGAAGGTGCTGCTGGTGGTCCTTGCTGCTTTCGTTTGTTCCTGGTGACGACCTGGAATCCATCATTTGTGTCCATGGCAGGGGGGTTTACCGTGTCCTCTTGAGTGGCTGTGGTGGTTTCTTCTTCGGAGGAGGTGGAGGAGTCTAACCTTGGTCTAACTGCTTCAGGTGCATCTGAAAAGGAGGAGGAAGAAGACGTTGTTCGTTTCCGGTTCTCAGGTGCCTCTGCAGTGGTGGGTGTGGGCTGGATTACAGGGTCCATGGCTGCATTCGTCTTCGTCTATCTGTGACCTTACCTTACCTTACAGACCTTACAGTTCGTTCGGGTTGCCCAGGTCCCTCAGTGTGAGGTGCCTCTAATGTCTACCAGAGAGTTGCTAGTACATCTTCCGGTATATTTTGCATCTTCCAATCTTGGATGGTCTGGGATGCAGTTTAGATATTTGTCGAGCTTTTTCTTAAACACATCTACGCTCACTCCTGATATATTCCTCAGATGAGCTGGCAACGCATTGAATAGACGCTGCATTATCGATGCTGGTGCGTAGTGGATTAATGTTCTGTGTGCTTTCCTTATTTTTCCTGGTATAGTTTTGGGCACTATTAATCTACCTCTGCTTGCTCTTTCTGATATTTTTAGTTCCATGATATTTTCTGTTATTCCTTCTATCTGTTTCCATGCCTGAATTATCATGTATTCGTTTCTCTTTCTCTTTCTAGACTATATTTTATTTTAAGGATTGTAGTCTTTCCAGCGGTAGTCTAGGTCCTAACTTCTTCTATTCTAGCTGTAAAGGAACCTTTGTACACTCTCTATTTGTGCAATATCCTTTTGATAGTGTGGGTACCATATCATATTGCAATATTCAAGTGGACTACGAACATATGTTTTATAAAGCATAATCATGTGTTCAGCTTTTCTTGTTTTGAAGTGCCGTAACAACATTCCATTTTGCTTTACATTTTGCCAACAGAATGGCTATTTGATCATTGCATAAACATGTTTCCTATTCATCATCACACCAAGGTCTTTAACTGCTTCCTTATTTGTGATTGTCTCATTATTAGGTCCCCTATATGCATATAGCTTTCCTTCTCTGTCTCCATAATTTATTGATTCAAATTTATCAGAGTTAAATACCATCCTATTTACCTCTGCCCAATCATATACTTTGTTAAGGTCTCTTTGTAGAGCGTTCCTATCTTCATCACAAGTAATTTCTCTACTTATTCTTGTGTCATCAGCGAAACTACTCACTACCGAATCCTTAACATTACTGTCTATGTCTTCAATCATAATAACAAACAATATTGCAGCTAGCACCGTACTTGTGGCACACCGGATATTACCTTGGTTTCATCCGATTTCTCATCGTTTGCAATAACTATCTGTTTTCTGTTGTGTAAAAATTCTTTTAACCATCTTCCTACTTTATCTACGATATTGTGTTTTCTAAGTTTTCTTTGCTAATATATTATGGTCTACTTTGTCAAAAGCTTTTGCAAAGTCTAGATAAACCACATCTGTTTCATTTCCGCTTTTCATATTTTTGAATATGTTCTCACGGTGGACTAACAGTTTGGGTTTTGTGTACTTTTTCCGGGTACGAAACCGTGTTGTCCTATATTAAACAAATTATTTTTTATTAAATGTTTCATAATATTTTTCTTCATTACCCTTTCATACACTTTCATAATATGTGATGTTAGACTCACAGGCCTATAATTACTTGCCTCTAGTCTTGATCCACTTTTGAAAGTAGGGGTGATATGCTAATTTGTGCTCATCATAAATCTTGCCTGTATCTACACTTTGTCTTAATAATATTGCAAGTGGCTTTGCGATAGAATGAACTACTTTCTTTAACAAAAATAGCAGGGACTCCATCCGGCCCTGCAGCAGCTCCATTTTTAATTTCATTAATTGCCTGCACAATATCAGCTTCATTAATTTCTATGTCAGCTAAATATTCACTATTTTCTTCCCTTACTTCTATATCATTATCTTCATTATCTATTCTAGGGGTGAATTCTCTCTTATATCGTTCTGCCAGTATGTTGCAAATTTCCTTTTTTCATTCGTTAATCTCCCTTCAATTCTCAGAGGGCCTATTTTCTATTCTTCTTTTATTCATCTTCTTCGCATATGAGTATAATAGTTTGGGGTTTTGCTTGATATTTAATAGGGTTTTTTCTTCCAAGTTCCCGTTTTTCATTTTCTTTTGATTGTATAATCTTCTGTTCTGCATTTTCTATCTTACTTTTTAGTTCTATAACTTTCCATGCATTTTTTTTCTTTTGCAAGACCTTTTTTCCACTTTCTGATTTTCTGGAACAAGATCCTTTTGTCTCTTGGTATGCATGAATGATGTTTACTTTTCTTCTTCGGTATATATTTATCCACTATTTTCTCCAATATTTTATATAATATCTCCGTATTTACCCTTATGTCATCACTTACGAAAATGTGATCCCAATCTTTGTTTAATTCTTCATTAATTTCTGACCATTTTTTTATATTTTTACTGTAGAAGTTGTATTTTCCATATCCTTCCCACTTTTTTCATTTCTTGCTTATCTCTATTTCACTTGCTTTGGAATGAACTGTTAATTCTATGACATTAATGATCTGAATACTCGCATTATAAACTATTATTTCTTTAACATAATTCATCTCGTTCACAAATACTAGTCTAAAGTATTTTCCTTTCTTGTTGGCAGGTGATTTATTTGTTGAATGTTGTATTCTAGTAGCATATCTAATAGCTTTTCAAATTGCCTCTTATCTTCTGCACTACTATTACTCTCTTTTTTATATGTATAAGTACAACCACAGTCTCCTATTCGTTCTTTCCATTCTACGAAAGGAAAGTTGAAGTCACCAGATAGGAGAATAGTCCAGATCCTTGTGATTTCTACATATTATCATCCAATTTTTCAATTATTAAGTCAAACTCTTTAGTATTAGGAGGTCTATATATTACTATGTTCATCAATTTTTCAGATTCAAATTCTACCGCTATTAGTTCACATTCTGAGTTACTATATTTGCTCATATATTTTTCCTTGTTTTTTGTCTTTCCATATATTGCGGTTTCCCCCCTTGATTCCTATTTTTTCTATCTGATCTATAAGTTGGAACCCTTTTATTTGATCATCATTCCCAGTCTCTTGGGAATACCAGGTTTCACTTATATTCATTATATCTATTTTCTTTTCATTTTGGGTTAGTTCTTCTAAGTACTCTATTTTTCTTTTTGAGTTACTCGTAACTAAACCCTGCGCATTCATCACTATGATGGTTTGCGTGTTTTCTCCTTCATTTAATATTGGTAGTAATAAGGATTTTCCCATGTCTCTTTCCTGTTCTGGTATGTTGTTCTTTTTTTCATTTCCAGAAATTCTGACATTAAAAAATCCAACTTTTCCATAGAGAGAGAGAGAGAGAGAGAGAGAGAGAGAGAGAGAGAGTGTGTGTGTGTGTGTGTTGTTATATTTTTTACTTTTGCCTGAAATATGGTACTTTAACTCCATAGAATTATGTTTTTTTTCCGTTTTTCTACGACAATAGCTTTTTCGATTTCCTTACTGGCTATCTCTGACTCGCCAGGACTCGCTACTATCGATCTTTTTCTTCCACTAATGGGTACCTTAGGGTTTAAAGGGGTTTGTAACCCTGCCTGTTTCCCCTTTCATTTCCTTCGCAAATCATACCATAAAACCTGCATATCCCATTGATATAAATAAAGTTTGCACCACATATCCTTAAAAATCACCTTTTCACCTGCAAATATTCAAATGACCTACGGGCTGCTCTTGAGCAAGAGCCCGTGCTGGCATAAAGCCAGCTTAATTTAAAACAACAACAAGCAACCAATGGAATTCAGTCCCTCAGCAGTTATCGCTTGATAATGTCCTGTGGATCAGGAGGAAACGTCGCGTTGGAGAGAGAGAGAGAGAGAGAGAGAGAGAGAATTGTATAAGTAATAATAAATCAAATGACTCACCGAATTTACCATGCCCTTTGGTGCGTTGCTCGCCAGTCTAAGCACAGTGAGAAAACCGTCATCAGAAAGATAGAGAAGACCCTCTTTAAACAAGATTTCAATAGTGCTGAAGCAGCAGTCATTTTTAACAAAATATTATTATTATTATTATTATTATTATTATTATTATTATTATTATTATTATTATTATTATTATCATGTATTGTCCGTGCATTGGTTTGTTGTGCCAGTCCTCTGTTCTGTCTGTCATTCTCCTGTCTCTGTATATTTCTGGGTCTTCGTCTACTTTTATTAGTCCTTCTTCCCATGCACTCTTTAGCCACTCGTCTTCACTGGTTTTCAGATATTGCCCCAGTGCTCTGTTCTCGATGTTGACGCAGTCCTTTATACTTAGTAGTCCTCTCCCTCCTTCCTTTTGTGTTATGTATAGTCTGTCTGTATTTGCTCTTGGGTGTAGTGCTTTGTGTATTGTCATATGTTTCCTGTTTTCTGATCTATGCTGCGGAGTTCTGCTTTCGTCCATTCACTATTCCTGCGCTGTATCTGATCACTGGCACTGCCCATGTGTTTACTGCTTTTACCATATTTCCGGCGTTGAGTTTTGACTTGAGTATCGCCATGAGTCTGCATATATTCTTTCCTGATCGTGTCCTTCATCTCTTGGTGTTTTATATTCCCTCCTTCCATTATTCCCAGGTATTTGTATCCTGACTCATCTATGTGTTTGATTGTTGCTCCCATCTGGTAGCTTTATCCCTTCAGTTCTCGTTACTTTGCCTTTTTGTATGTTGACTAAGGCGCAATTTTTCTATTCCAAACTCCATCCTGATGTCCCCAGATACATCCTTACAGTCTGGATTCGGGTATCTATTTCTTGATGCTCTTACCATACAGCTTGATGTCGTCCATGAACATCAGATGGTTGATTCTGTTGCCTCTTTCCTTGAGTTGGTACCTGGCATCAACTCTTGTAGTACTTTGTCATGGGACTCATGGCTACTACGAAGAGTAGTGGGGACAGTGAGTCGCCCTGGAAGATCCCTTTCCTGATATTAACTTCTGCTAGTCTTATTCCAGAGCTTGTAAGTATTGTATTCCAGTTGCGCATTGTATTTTTTGAGGAAGCTGATGGTGTTTTCCTCTGCCCCATATATTTTCAGGCATTCTACTAGCCATGTGTGTGGTATCATGTCGAAGGCTTTCTTATAGTCTATCCATGCCATGCTTAGGTTGGTTTTTCCTTCTCCTACTGTTCTCCATTACCATTTTGTCTATCAGGAGCTGGTCTTTTGTGCCCCTACACTTCCTTCTGCAGCTTTCTGTTGGTGGGGATTGGTGTTTGTCTCCTCTAGGTAGTTGTATAGCCTTTCACTGATGATACCTCTTAGTAACTTCCACATTATTGGTAGGCAGGTGATAGGCCTGTAGTTACTGGCTATATTTCCCTTACTCTTGTCTTTTTGTACTAAGGATGTTCTTCCTGTGGTCATCCATTTGGTGCATGGTGATTTGAGATACAATGCTGGAGTTGTTCTGCTATTCGTGGGTGTAGGGTCCTTGAAGTTTTTGAGCCAGTATCCATGGACTTCATCGGGACCTGGGGTTCTTTCCAGTATGGCATTTTCTTTAGTTGTGTCTGACTGTGTTTGTCGTGATGTCTGTGAATCTTTGTTTTATTCTCCCTGTTTCTTCTTCCTTGACTTCCTGGAGCCATGTTGCATGTTTGTTGTGATACCGGATTGGTCCATATGTTTTCCCAGAGTCTCTTACTTGGTTCGGCTTCAGGAATTTCTGGGTGGTTGTCTTCCCCCTCTTAGTTGGCTGTATAGTCTTTTCTGGTTGGTTCCGAATAGTTTGTTCTGTTGGTATCCTTATTCCTGTTCATGTACCGTTGGATCTTATGTGCTTTGGCCTTAAGCCTCTGTTTTACATCTTCTATTGTGTTGTTTAGTCCCCTCTCTTGTACTTTGTATTTCTCGTTGAGTTCCTCCCTTGTTTTCTTGCTTCTTAGCCTTTTTTCTGCCATCTCTTTCAGTTTACTCAAGTCAGAACTCATCACCATGATTTGCTTTTCCAGGCGCCTTTTCCAAGGAGGTTGCTTTTTTGGTTTGTGTTAGGTTGGTTGTGCTGGTGGTGTTGGTGTTCGAATCCTCATCAGTAACAGAGAGGACGGAATGGGTAGAAAAGATTAGACAATGGATGGAGCCAGATACAGAGAGAACAAAGATCCCCTCCATGAAAGCCTACAAACACCAAGAATTAAGGGAGAAAACAAGTGAGTTTCAATGAAATAATGGGGCATAATACACACCACCAGTATCACAGAAACAAATTATTATTATTATTATTATTATTATTATTATTATTATTATTATTATTAATATTATTATTATTTGTAAAATCTCATAATAGCACGGGTCACAAAAATGGTGAAGAAAATCACAGTGTTGTCAATGTAAATACATACCAGAAACATATACACTAACGAGAGTTTTCGAGAACCTGTGGATTTCTTCATCATTATTATGAATATATTATTATTACTATTATTATCATTATTATTATTATCATCATCACAGTGGTGTATATGTAAATACATAATAGAAACATATACACTAACGAGAACTTTCGAAAAACTGTGTATTTTTTCACCATTATCATGAATCATATTATTATTATTATTATTATTCCTGCCGTTGTTGTTGTTTTTTTTTTCTTTTCATGAGAGGGATGCTTTGTTATATAACCTTTGACACAGCTGCGTTCAGACCATTTCCCTCTGGAACATGTGGTGTGAACCACAGCAATTCATATCGATCCGTTGTTTTTCCGATATGGTCGTGATTATTTTTTTCCATACTATCTAAAAAGCGTGAAACTAAACAGTTGATATGAAGGTATATTTGAATATTCATACGCTTGCATGTAAAAGGTCCATATATATATAGTATATATATATATATATACTATATATATATATATATATATATATTATATATATTATATATATATATATATTCTATATAGTATATATTATATATATATATTATAGGTCTACGTATTTGTTTGTGTGTCCGTGTAGGTAGGTGTTTGGCGTGCTACGTACTATATGAAATCGTTACTGTCCCTTAGTCATTATTTAAGCAATGCTTCCCACCGTAGGTTAATTGGAAAACCGTGCTAAATAACCACATGAAAGTTAGAGGAGGGGAGCGAGTAGAGGGGCAATGAGAGAGTGAGGGGAGCAAGTGTATAAGGTAGGCGAGGTAGGTGATAGAAAGGGGTGAGGGGTGCACGGTATAGGAGAGAGAGGGCGGGGGGGGAGGGGAAGTCGGCGAGGGAGGGGTGGGGATGGTTGTAATCGTCATGCGAAAGTGGGCGGAGTTTCGGTTTCTGGCCCACCTGGTCTATCCATGAGGTCCACCGTCCTCCCCACAGCAGCAGGCAGTCAGGCACAAGGTTCGCTCATGTAAAGACCCGTCTCAGTCGCACTCAGCGCGACGCCTGCGATTTCGGGGGTTGCAACCTTCCTCTGAGCCTGTGCCTTCAGGGAGTGAACTTATTAATCTTCGCACGTCGAGCGGGATCGGTGTTCTCTCTCTCTCTCTCGTTCTTGGCTACGATGGCTGATTTAAAAGAAGGCTGCTGGTGTCTGTAGCCATAGCCAAAGTGTTTATACATGTGGTGGCGATGGGAGAGAAAACTCGCTTGCTTCCTCGGGTGGCTTTGGACATCAGCTCGTCGAAGCTAAATACGAGAACGTTTAGTGCACGAGGAAAGGTCGCCGCCACGCGAAGCGAGTGAATACTATACGTAGTATTACTAAGCTTACCTTTCTTTCAGTGACCGTGATTTCGTCGTCCTCTTATTCACGCACTCACGCCTTCGCGGTTTAGTATTAGTCGTTCGGGATGGTGGGGCACAAGAGTGAAGCTTGAAAAGAACGTTGAGAAAAAATGGCATCCCAAAATGCATTACCAGCGTGATAGACGATTACGTTTTCATCCGGCAGTTAAAAAAAGAGACGCGGGCTGCGTCGGCCACGAAGCTTGCTGTAGCCTTTCACGACAAACGCCCCTCCACTGAAGCTGACAAACCGCCAGGTGAGTTGTTGGTCTAGACTATATTATAGAAGCATCGTATTGCTATGATTTACTATACGGGTCTCTCTCTCTCTCTCTCTCTCTCTCTCTCTCTCTCTCTCTCTCTCGTTCTTATTAAACAAGGGTTTTATAGAGTGCTACTTAGGGCCATTTCTGGTTGCCGTAACGTGATGGATGTGAGTGATTGTAAATGTCAGGATTATTTCTCCTGTTAATTCTTGTGGAGGTTTAGGTTTGTCAACAATTTTCCCACTCTTCCATTATATATATATATATATATATATATATATATATATATTATGTATGTATATATATATATATCATACATATATTTGCATCACATATATATATATATATATATATATATATATATGTAATATATATATATATATATATACTTATATATATATACATACATATATTTGCATCACATTACCGAGACATTTTATATCCACGAATATTAAGCTACAAATGTCGTTTAAATATCCAAGTTCGCTCTACTTCGAGGCACCACCAAAGGGGAATTCTAATGATGACCTTATTCAATGCTGGTACTGAATCAATTATCATTTATAATTCCCCTTTGGTGATACCTCGAAGTAGACCGAATTCTAGATCAAAGAACATCTGTAGCTTGGTATTGTTTGTTTGTATATATATATATATATATATATATATATGTGTGTGTGTGTGTGTGTGTGTGTGTATGTATTATGTGTGAACATAATACAGACAAGCGTATTTGGAAGCGAAATTATTTACCTGTTTACTTATGGATATAACCTAACGTGTGAGCAGATATATACAAATATCACTTCATAGTTATTTCTCGTGTTTATATATATAAAACTCAGCATAAACACTTCTGACCATAACGTTCTCAGAGCAAAATACGGATGTTAAACCTCTATTAAATCTTTCAGGTGAATTTCTAGGTACACTGGGAAAGTCTAAGGCAGAGAGAGAGAGAGAGAGAGAGAGAGAGAGAGAGAGAGAATGAATGCGCTTGCATTTTCTCGATTGTTCGTTGCGACAAAAAAGGAAAAGTAAATAATTGAAGTCAGCCTATGTTACGTCAATCGATTGTAGTCCAATACTCTTCAGCAAACTTTCTCTACCGAAGTATCTTCATGACAAACGAATATTTGGTAATTTATTATTATTATATATGTATTTATTTATTTATTCATTTAGTTTTGGTGTATCACAGTCTTCCAATTCGAGTGGGTGCTATTTACACTTGGTTCGGCTTCAGCA
Source organism: Macrobrachium nipponense (assembly GCF_015104395.2). Taxonomy (NCBI): domain Eukaryota; kingdom Metazoa; phylum Arthropoda; class Malacostraca; order Decapoda; family Palaemonidae; genus Macrobrachium; species Macrobrachium nipponense. The sequence goes on from NC_087204.1 coordinate 95,140,185, forward strand.
ATTACTTGGTGGTTGTCTGACCCTCTTGGGTGGCTGTATAGTCTTTTCTGGTTGGTTCCGAGTATATATAGTTTGTTCTGTTGGTATCCCTTATTCCTGTTCATGTACCGTTGGATCTTATGTGCTTTGGCCTTAAGCCTCTGTTTTACACCTTCTATTGTGTTGTTCAGCCCCTTCTCCTGTACTATGTATTTCTCGTCCAGTCCCCTGTTTTCTTGATTCTTAGCCTTTTGTCTTCCATCTCCTTATTATTATTATTATTATTATTATTATTATTATTATTATTATTATTATTATTATTATTATTATTATTATTATTATTAAAAAACTGCGAAATTCTCGTGAAAAAAAACCTACTAAAAATCAACGAGTTTTGCTTTGATCCCCTCCTGGAAACCATTCCAGTGGCAACCAATTTAATAATCGCTTATATATTTTCTCTATATAAGGTATAAATCATTATTATTTTCATCCTGTCATTAATGAATGAAAATAAACCACTCCGTAAATAAAGCGTTTGAGATGTATTGCTGAAAACGACACTGAAAGCTCTCGATCAAGAAGCGTTTCTGAAACGTACGAAGTAAAGTATTGCTGGAAAACCGTCTCCTCACATTAGAAAGCTTTTATTAGAGAATATATAATAATAATAATAATAATAATAATAATAATAATAATAATAATAATAATAAAATGACAGGAAGGAGGGAGAGGACTGCTCAGTATAGAGGACTGCGTCAACATCGAGAACAGAGCACTAGGGCAATATCTGAAAACCAGTGAAGACGAGTGGCTAAAGAGTGCATGGGAAGAAGGACTAATAAAAGTAGACGAAGACCCAGAAATATATAGAGACAGGAGAATGACAAACAGAACAGAGGACTGGCACAACAAACCAATGCAAGGACAATACATGAGACAGACTAAAGAACTAGCCAGCGATGACACCTGGCAATGGCTACAGAGGGGAGAGCTAAAGAAGGAAACTGAAGGAATGATAACAGCGGCACAAGATCAGGCCCTAAGAACCAGATATGTTCTAAGAACGATAGATGGAAATAACATCTCTCCCATATGTAGGAAGTGCAATACGAAAAATGAAACCATAAACCACATAGCAAGCGAATGTCCGGCACTTGCACAGAACCAGTACAAAAAGAGGCATGATTCAGTAGCATAAGCCCTCCACTGGAGCCTGTGCAAGAAACATCAGCTACCTTGCAGTAATAAGTGGTACGAGCACCAACCTGAGGGAGTGATAGAAAACGATCAGGCAAAGATACTCTGGGGGACTATGGTATCAGGAACAGATAGGGTGATGAACGGTGCAAATAGGACCAGACGTGACGTTGATTGACAAAGTCAAGAAGAAAGTATCACTCATTGATGTCGCAATACCATGGGACACCAGAGTTGAAGAGAAAGAGAGGGAAAAAATGGATAAGTATCAAGATCTGAAAATAGAAATAAGAAGGATATGGGATATGCCAGTGGAAATCGTACCCATAATCATAGGAGCACTGGGCACGATCCCAAGATCCCTGAAAAAGAATCTAGAAAAACTAGAGGCTGAAGTGGCTCCAGGACTCATGCAGAAGAGTGTGATCCTAGAAACGGCGCACATAGAAAGAAAAGTGATGGACTCCTAAGGAGGCAGGATGCAACCCTGAACCCCACACTATAAATACCACCCAGTCGAATTGGAGGACTGTGATAGAGCAAAATAATAATAATAATAATAATAATCACTAGCGTTTGTTATCTGATCATGACGGAAGGTGTTTTGGATTGACATTCGGCACAAGGCAGTTTTAATCATTTTCTGGAATGACATGCTTCCCACTGTTGAAGAGGTTCAGCTTAACGAAGGGGTTTGTGTTGCGAAACACGTTGTAAATTTCTTCATTTCAGTGCTTCCTCAGTGTTACGTAGGTTAAAATATTGGCAAAAGTAAATAATGGTAATTTGCCTTGATACCGTAGCGCCTCAGTGGCGTGATCGGTATGGTCTTGGCCAGCCACCGCAAGTTCGATTCTCGGGCATTCCACTGAGGGGTTAGAGGTGTGTATTTCTGGTGATAGAAATTCACTCTCGACGTGGTTCGGAAGTTTCGTAAAGCTGTTGGCCCCGTTGCTGAATAACCACTGGCTCCATGCAACGTAAAAACACCATACAAAGAAAGAAAGAAAGTCTTGCTCCTTGATATAAATCAAATATATTACAAGTATGATGCACGAAACATTGTAATGGTGTACCCTTACGGTTAAGCGGTTAAAATTTATATTTATAAGCTGTGCTGTGCAATGGCTGGCATAAATAGCAATGAACTATTTGTCATTAGAAGGGCAATTCGTCGAAGTTCTGCCTGGTGCGAAAAGGTTTACAAAGCAGCATTAATTTACTTTCAAAAGTCATGGCAATTTTTTTTAATAGCTAAGCACAGAAATTTTAAGTTTTGGCTGATTTCAACTCGTTCCTTTGACAATTTGGGTTTATCTTTGTTTTTTATTTTTTTATTAATTTTTTTGGACACCGATATATTAATAGAATTCATAATTAAAAATTCACCAAACTAAGTAGCCTTGCGATCACCTAACTTTCCACAGACTGCTCAAAGAAATTTATTAGAAACCTAAAAATTCTTTCATATTTTATATACCGCATATTTTACCGTATATTTCAAAGTGATTTTCATATTTTACCGTATATTTCAAAGTGATTTTCATATTTTACCGTGTATTTCAAAGTGATTTTCTTATTTTACCGTATATTTCAAAGTGATTCTCATATTTTACCGTATATTTCAAAGTAATTTTCATATTTTACCGTATATTTCAAAGTGATTTTCATATTTTACCGTATATTTCAAAGTAATTTTCATATTTTACCGTATATTTGAGTGATTTTCATATTTTACCGTATATTTCAAAAAGATTTTCATATTTACCGTATATTTCAAAGTGATTTTCATATTTTACCGTAGATTTCAAAGTGATTTTCATATTTTACCGTAGATTTCAATGTGTGATTGCTGGCGTAAGTAGCATTCAACTATAAAATTGCAACACAGGAAATGAAAGCTAATGCAGCTGTGCATGGTGAGAAAAAAAAATGGGTATATTTCTAATACGTTACAGAGAGATTTTATTTACTGTAAAGTATATTCATTTTTATGTTTATTATTTTGCTCTTCTTGTGATGAGTGGAAACTATTCAGATTTGAAATGATGCCAAAATGACTATTCTAGCAGGAAAAATAAATTTACAAAGAGTTCGAGCAAATGAGGTATTTGAAAGACTGGTGTATTTAGGTCTCATATATATATATATATATATATATATATATATATATATATATATATATTTATATATATATATGTCTAATATATATATTATATATATATATATATATATATATATATATCTATGTATAGTCTGTTGAGTCCTAGGGTTATAATTAATGATATATTTAAAACACCAATGTGATGTACTGTGACCTTTTTGGAATGCGGAGAACAGAGCCGAAGCAACGACCCGAGAAAAGCTGATAAATGATTTCTGTGATGGCGTGATATGAAAAGTGCATAGTTTAAACGGGTCAACGTTCGTCCTGTAGTTATGTTGAGTTCATGGGGGTTTGTTCAAAGTGCCTTTGAGAAACTTGTGTAGCCAGTAACAAGGGGCGTTAACGAAGTGTGCATTCATATGTACGTGTGCACCTCTTCCTTTGATAATGGCGTCCTTAGCCAAGTCTATGGGAAGAGAGAGAGAGAGGTTACGGGTCGAGAGAGAGAGAGAGAGAGAGAGAGAGAGAGAGAGGGATGGGGAGGGGGGGCTGTGTGTATCAGTTTGCCTGACGCTCGGGGTTCCACGTTTACCAAATAAAAAACGAGATTAATATCTCGTTTAACAGTGGTGGCAAGCGTATAAGAGGCTTTTTTTTATGCCTAGGTACGCTAATGAAGAGACTTGGTGACCAGTTAAACATAGAGGGGTTATGATCATGTCACAGTTTTGTGGGATTGTGGAAAATTATTAAATTGTTAGATTTCAGTTACTTAAGTGAGAGAAAATGAGAAATATCCGTCCGGTAACTGTGGTAAAGGGAGGGGAAGGATTTTATTAGAGTCATCAGTTTTGCCCAGAGCGAGATGAAGACTCAGTCTGCTTTGTGTGTGAATGATCATCGAGTGCTTTCTTACTGCGCGGTTTGCTGAGTGCGTTGTGCCGACGAGATTCGCGTGTTTGTAATTACGCAGATTCCGGGGTGGTTTTCTCTTATTTTGGAGATGTAAGTGTTACGTTATTGTTTTTTTTTTACTTTGTGTATGAGTCATTTTTGAAGTTAAAGTAGGCAGTTCACAGTACCATTTTTTTTTCTCATGGGAATAGAATGTGATGTGTTTTTTTCTTTATTGGTGTGTGTTTAGAATAGACGCATTCGTCTTTGTTTGGTGGCAAACGTTTTTGTGAATATTTTTCATGCATGCGGAACTGTGCTTGTATTGCATTTTTTTGGCTTGGAGACAGAGCGGCCACTCATTTTTCCGGGCTCAGCAAATTTCTGCAAACGAACGCAGAAGGGCATTGCAAGGGGAGTATTGGCTTGCCTCGGGGGTATTGCAAGGAGGGTACTACTGGTGTATATACCTCAGGGGTACTCAGACACTGTTCAGGGGGGAGTGTCAATGCTCGATGGAGGGTGAAACTCTTTTTTTTGTTTTTTCTCAGTGGAGGGTGAAACTTTTTTTTCTCAGTGGGGGGTGAACTCTTTCCTTCCTTTTTTCTCCTTGTCGGGGTGATGGGAAACGAATTGAATTTGCCCCTAAAATTGGGTGGAGACGAATTTGCCCTTAAAAAATGGAATTCCAATGCCAAGACATCAGCTGATTGTTGAGTTGGTGACGTGAGATGCCCGTTTTTTTTTTTTAGAAAAGAGATTTTCTTTCTCTTGGAAAAGGGAATGAAAAAAGATTTTCTTTCTCTTTGAATGAAGAGAAAAGAGAATTAAAATGCATGGGATGTGGTGTATGTTTTCCTTATGCTTTGGAAGACACAAATATAATGGGGACAGAGATTATTATTATTTTTATTGTATTGGAGGGATTACTTTAAAATGCCGTGAGTGGTGGTGATTGGTGTCGAATGGTGTTGATTTTGGGTGTGGCAATGGTGGTGTATACTGTGGGTTTGGCAATACTAGTAGAATTGCACCCTTACTTGAGATCTTTACATGGGGATTTATTTTTCGAGAGATTTGAGATATTTCATGGGAGATTATTTTTAAATTATTACAGATAATTATATCATGGAGAATTATTACAATTAAATTATGGGAGAACTTTTGGGGTTAATTATTTGTTGAGTTTTTGTAACTTTAGAGAATATTTCAGTCATTCATGAGTGATGAGTTTTGCTGAATCTTGATGAATCTGGCTGAATCTTGGTGAATTGTGTTGAATCTTGCTGAACTTTTGGTGAATTTTGTGCTGAATTTTTTGGTGAATGGACAAGCATTAACATTAGTGATGTTTTTTATACTAATACTAGTGATTTTGATGATAGCAATTTTGGTGGTTCTGCTGATAATGATACTTCTGATACTGATTTTTTTAATATTCACTAATACGTGGGTGCTGTAATGCTATCAAGGGTGGTGAAATCTTTTTTGAATTTGGGAGGAACTAACGACACATTATTTTTTGTTTTCCTTTTTTATGAGTTCAGCAGATAATGCTTGACATAAGTGAGCTACGGGGGATAATTCACAATGCCGTTGATTTTTTCTTTTCTCCTTTTTTGAAGTGTTAGCCATCGCTGACACAAGTTTTTTTTTGTCATGGGTGAATTTGAATTTATTTTTTTCTCTCCAGTTTGTGTGAACATTTTTTAATATCTCAGTTCGTGACTTAGAGTGTATATGGGAGAATTTTTGCATTTATTTTTTTGAACGCATACGTAGTGGCACTACATTTTTTTTCTGGATATTTGTGTTTCAGAAATTGTGAGTTTCTTGCACAATACCTTTGTTGTATTTGTGACAACTTTGCCAGAGATAGGAAACTTGGCTAAGTTTCTAATGGCCTATGTCGTAGTGCATATGGAGAAGTCTTTGCTTAGACACTTTGAATTTGGAGTTCTGTTATAATGAGTTGTGCACATTGGTGATTTTTTTCTAGAATTTCCTAGACAGTTTTTATTTGCCGAGTTTTTGCCCTTTTTTTTATTTTTTCAGCAGTTATGCTAAGGAGAGAGTTTATAGTTTTTGACTATAACATTGAGGTATATTATTTTGGAGTTATAATTTGAGATATATATTGGAAGATATATTTGGCCATTTGATATTTGCCAGTGGTAGTGAGATATAAGTTTAGTTCAATTATTTTGCAGCCATCTTTGTTGCAAAAGGAGACACATTTTTGAGGAGACATGGGGCAATATTTGTGAGTGGGTCAGCTGCATGCTTTGAGTGCACATCTTTTGGAGATGGGATATATATATATAATATATAACTTTACAGAGACAGTTCAAGAGAAAGGAAAATGACGGTAGTGAAGTGCTTACGCTCTTATATTATATAAATATATATATATATATATATATATATTATTATATACAACATACATATATATATTATATTATATATTATATCTATATCTATATATATATATATAACTTTCAGAGGACAGTTCAAGATCAAATGAGGTATTTGAAAGTATCGGTGTACTCTACGCTCTTATATATATATATAATATAATATATATATATATCTATAATATATATATATAATATATATACTAGGTATGATATATAGATTATATAGATAATATATATAATATAATATTATAGTGTATATATATATATATAAATATATTATATATATAAATATATATATATATATATATATATAATATATATAATATATATATATTATTATATATAAATATATATATAATATAATTATATATATATATATATATATATTATATTATATATATATAATATAATGTATATTTTTTGGAGATGGGATATATATATATATATATATATATATATATTTATATATATATATACATATATATATATATATACATAATATATATATATATATATATATAGTATATATATATAATTTACAGAGACAGTTCAAGAGGAAATGGAAATGAGGTAGTTGAAGTGCTTACGCTCTTATATTATATATATATATAATGTATATATATATATTAGTTATATATATACATACATACATATATATATATATATATATATATATATATATATAATATATATTATATAACTTTACAGATCACAGTTCAAGATCAAATGAGGTATTTGAAAGACTGGTGTATTCTTACGCTACTTATATATATATATATATTCTTATATATAATATCTATATATTATATAATATAATATATATATATATATCTGTATATATATATATACTATATATATTATATAATAATTATAAATATATATAATGTAATATATATATATATAAATTATATATATTATAATATAAAATAATTATAATAACTTAATATAATATAATATATTAATATTATATAATATTAATCTTATATATAGATATCTATATATATATATATATTATATAATATATAATTATATATATATATATATATATATTAATAATATATATTAGGTATATTGACAATGATTTCACATTGGCCTTGTCTCCGGTTGAGAGGATGCCCTTAGCTTACATTACTTGTCCTTTTCAAAGCAATTACAATTAATGTACTAGCTGGGTAATCTGAAGGCTGATCTCATCGTTACCAAGGAAACATGTATTGGTAGCTGTGGGTTACGAAGTCTGTCACCCATCCAAGTACTGGCCGTAACTAATATAGTTGAACTGGAGCAATGTTGTAATTCACTACAAAATCCCTGTCGATTAGAGTGTCGATAAGAATGTTAACCTTGGATTATTTTTCTAATGCGTCAGTGATCAAGGAAGCGAAGTAAAAGACGCGAGATAAACCCATAATTAAACTGATCTATCTGTTGTTCAAATTGTGCCTCTGATCGTCTGATATTCCAGCATTTATTGTGAGCCAGTGCAAACCGTATCGACGTTGCTTTCCGAGTAAAAACGGTCGGATATCGGGACATTACCCTCAAGTAACGCGATCAATTTGTTACTAGGTCTTCACCATCCAGAACCCCGTATGAGGGTAGTGCCGCCATTACACCTCATGCGGTGCACTGTAGGCATTACATACGTTTCTTTGCAGTGTGTCTTCGGCCCCTAGCTGCAACCACCTTTCGTTCCTTTTACTGTACCATCTTGCATATTCTCCTTCTTCCATCTTACTTTCCACCGTCTCGTAACAAATGATTCATTGTGCAACTGCTTTGAGGTTTTCCTTCTGTTGTACCTTTCAAACCTTCCACTGCCAATTTCCGTTTCAGCGCTGAATGACCTGATAGGTCCCAGTGCTCGGCCTATGGCCTCGAATCCATATTCAGTTCAGTTAACTGTCTAGAAACATACTGGATATCATCCATCCAGTACTGGGGTATCTGTCGCCTGTCCCCACAGGCCATTATACATTCCTTGAGAATATCGCCTACGTCATTCCCGCTGCAGTTAGGCTATTCTTTATCGAATTCCAAGATTCGAGTAGTACCCCAGAAGTTAGCATTCGGGCGGCGTGCGTCAATGCTTATTTTTATTTTTTTTAGCTATTTTTTTTAATGGTTTTTCAATTCAGGTCGAGATGGAAGTGAATGCGTGTGGAGATTTGCTGGGCCTTGACCCAGGCTGACAACCTACACATCCCGTGAGAAAGGGCCTGAAAGTACTCGAGTGTTGAGTAAAACAAAATGTAAATATTTATAAGTAAACACGTTATACACAGCAAGTTTGTGGGTTTCTTTTTCAATCTTCAGAAGAAAACTGAAATAAGTTTTTGTTTGGTTCATTATTATTATTATTATTATTATTATTATTATTATTATTATTATTATTATTATTATTATTATTATTATTATTATTATATTTTTTTCTATCACAGTCATCCTATTCGACTGGGTGGTTTTTATAGTGTGGGGTTCCGGGTTGCATCTGCCTCCTTAGGAATCCATCACTTTTCTCATTTTGTGCACTGTTTCTAGGAGCACACTCTTCTGTATGAGGCCCGGAGCTACTTAGGCATCTAGTTTTTCCAGGTTCCTTTTCAGGGATCTTAGGATCGTGCCTAGTGTTCCTATGATTATTGGTCCAGTTTCCACTGGCATATCCCATATCCTTCTTATTTCTATTTTCAGGCCTTGATACTTAATAATTTTATTATTATCATTATTATTATTATTATTATGTAGTTATTATTATTATTATTTCATGATGACACGATTCACTGGGAATAGTGAAGAAATCGGACAACGATGTATATAAATAGATATGAAATAATGATATATATGATATATTATATATATATATTATATATATATATATATAAAATATGTGTGTATGTGTGAATTATTAAATAGTTTTCAATTAAAGCTGTGGTATGAATGTGTCTGGAAATCTAACTTTTTCATGTTATTATTATTATTATTATTATTATTATTATTATTATTATATTATTATTATTATTATTATTATTATTATTATTATTTTGGGAGAAGCTCATCCTTGAAGCATGTTTTGTTTAAAACGACAGCCATTTCAGTGGCGCTGATTTTTTTTTTTTTGACCCCTGTTTTTAGATGAGTCGACTGGTTTCCTATTCGTCTTCACTCCAAATTTGCAGTAATTCTCGAAAGGGCTTAGAAGCAGGAAAGAAAAGGTGGTCTTGTTCGGTTAATTGTTGCAGGATGTTTCCTTTCACTTGAGCTGCAATCTCAGATGAGTGGGGGGGGGGCCGGGGGGGGAAAGTTGTTCGTAGAATAGGTTAACTGTGGCTATGGTAGATTCACATCAACCGTACTTCTAATGTCTATAGGCCAGTCCCTGACTACGCTCCTGATTGGCTGCTGATAAGCCAATCGCAGGGCTGGAAACTCTCAGTCTCTCGCGAGAGTTCACATAGGCAAGATGTATGTTCCACTTCTGAGGGATATGTCTTTCAAAAGTATCCCTCAGGAGAGGTGGAACATACATCCTGCCTATGTGAACTCTCTAGAGAGACTGAGAGTTTCCAGCCCTGTGATTGGCTTATCAACAGCCAATCAGGAGCGTCGTAAGGGACGGACCTAGATATCAGATGCACGGTTGGTGTGAATCTACTATAGCACAGGCTTTTGCTTATAATACTCACCAGTGCGGACGTTAGAGGAAACTGGATTCTAGTGATGTTCAATTTCTAATTGATTGAAAATACTGCAGTTTTTAAAGAATATAAATCGGATCTCAATTTCAACTCATTCGTCTACCTAGCTCTGAAGATTTCATTTTTATAGTAGTTTATTTTTGTCGATTTTGAATCGACTGGATGCAAGATTGGTAACAAGTTTGTGTAATTGTATTTACTGCAGTGTGTTTATCTGTGTAAATGTCTTTACAGGGATGTCTGCATCTATGTTGGTGTATAAGTGTATTAGTTAATCTGTGTAAATGTATAAACAGGAGTGTCTGCATCTATGCTGGTGTATAAGCGTGTTAGGTAATGTGTAAATGTATTAACAAGAGTGTCTGCATCTATGCTGGTGTATAAGCGTGTTAAATAATGTGTAAATGTATTAACAGGAGTGGCTGCATCATCTGTTGGTGTGTAAGTGTGTATGTTTGTGCACTTGTTTATTTTTGATAGTAAATCTCATTCTCAAAATTATTTTCAGCCTTTGGCCTAGATTTTATTTTCCATTCCAATCCATCATGGCGAACCAGGGTAAAGTGCTGGAGCCCAAAGAAGGACCATTCCAGACAATTTAAAGGTTTTGATTCTCGTTTGTCTGTAGATGATGGGGTACCTCGGATGCGTTAGTGATGGAGGTTAACGACAGTTAACGTGAATCGCATCACTGTGAGATTCAGGTTCTTGATGTGAAGGGTTTTCTGGAAACATGGACTGGAGTTGTCCTCGACCATTGAAATAGCATTAATTATTAGATAATTTCCAGGCACTCTACCTGAGTAATTTTCAGTTTTCGCTTACTCGGGGAGTAAGCCTACAAGCTACTTTGTTGCTCTTGCTGCTGTTGGTCTTGTTGGGGGGGGGGGGGGGGGGGGGGGGTGTAAGGAAAGCCTAAAAAGGTCTGAAAAATGTGTTTCGTGTTGAGTTAAAGATACAGGAAATTTAGGATAGGATATTTATGATTTGTTTATTAGAATGAAAATAAAAAATCAAATCATGTACATGTTAAACAGTACAGAACAATTATTTCTAATAAAATGTGGCGTATTTATTTTAATTTTCATAGAAGCAACGTGCTATTTGACCGTAGATTTCAGCACGCACCCCCGTGTAAGCTGAAGGCCTGATCACGCCTCGTTGTCGCTTAAAACTATCAGAAGATGAGCGGAACTGCTCCCTTATAAACTATCCCTAGGTTTGAATATTGTAATGAGAAGCTAAAAGGAAAATATTATCGTATTACTGGTGTACCAAATTAAAAAACTTTTTTTCAATTATATACTTTAACCTTACAGCCATTCTTGTATATATATTCTTGCGTATGTAATCATTACCTGAGGCCAAATAGCATCAATTATTATGAAATAATAATGGGACATAAAACAAACATGACCACATGCAAGTTTGATTGAGGAAAAAAATGTAACACATACATATAACATATATAATGAGCAATATAAATGTGTCAATTCCAAGTTATGGACAAATAGGGTTAGTGCTTTCAGTACCGATAAGTCCAAATGTATTTTAGAGTTAGATTTCACTTAAGAATATCTTTTTATGTGAAATTTCACCTCGACGGTTTTGATGTTATATACCGCTTACGCCACTTTATATATATATATATATATATATATATATATATATATATATATAATATGTATATATATATGCCTATATATATACATATATTTACATATACATATATATATTATATATATGTATATGTATACATATATAAGCTGCAAATGTCCTTTAATATCTAATTCGCTCTACCTCGCAATTAATATATTTTATTATCGACTAAAAATTCCCCCTCTGTTAACATATATGAAAATATATTAATTCCGAGGTAGAGCGCATTAGATATTAAACGACATTTGTAGCTTAATGTGTATATAGGAATCACGGTTATGTGATAGGACTCATAATATGGCTACGTGCGACAAAAACACCACAAAGTTATCATGGGTTGATGCCGTCTCCAGAACAACGAACACCTGAGGGCGACAGGGATTTGTAGGTGAGAGGCGGCATTAACTTACTATATCCTCTCGTGATAGCTATGTGGTTTAGGGTGCTTCACTGTGCGTCCTGAATTCTTGGTTCTATGGTTCGCTCCCAGGAGCCGACGAATTTATTATCGACTAAAAATTCCCCTTCGGTTAACATATATGAAAATATATTAATTCCGAAGTAGAGCGAATTAGATATTGAAAGACATTTGAAGCTTAATGCATATATATTTGAATCGTGGTAATGTGATATGACATATATAATATATATATATATATATATATACATATATATATATATATAATATATATATATAATATATATATGTGTGTGTGTGTGTGTGTGTGTGTGGTGTGTGTGTGTGTGTTTAAAAAATCCCAGTAGATGCACGTGACTTCATGATATAAGCTAATAGGTACCACAGGAAGAATGATAGGCAGAAATTCATAGCCGAGCGCTATCCTCCTTTTAATAAGACATTGTCAAGGCACAAATGAGATACAGTTGAACTGTTCGCTGCATGCTAAGTTATTGCAGATATACAGACACCCAATAGGTCGTCAGAGATTCAAACGTCCTTTTTAGATGCAGTATTAATAACAGAGTAGACATAGTTTATTTCTCTTGATGATTAACATTGATTTTCCGCGTTTGCTGACTAATATAATAGTTTCCTTCGGGTTAACCTCAATACTGGGACACCGGTTTAACGGAACTGGTTGCGTCGTGGCTCGTGGAGGGAAATTGTGTAAACAGATTATTTGTAGAATTTATGACTTCCAAATTTCTACCGTGTGGAAACTCCGCCAGTGTTAGTGCACATTTCACCTGGTTTATCGTGGACTCGAGTGAAAAAATATGTTACTTATTCCCATATATATATATATATATATATATATATATATATATATATATATATATATATATATATATATATATATATATATATATATATAACAGTTTGAAGAGGTAAAGGCACGTCTTTCATAAGTATCAAGTTTATTATGCCAACGTTTCACATCACATGATGATGCATCCTCAAGTCTGGAAAATGACAGACTATGGATACTAAAACATCACTTATGGACATAAAAAATATACATTTTGACATTTACAAATACAAAAATTAAAACGAGCTTGAAATGAACACCTACCAAGGGAAGAGTTAAAAGTGAATGAAAAAACAGGGAGAAAATAAACATATGAAAGAGACCTAAATCGAACGCGGCGAGTAAAGAAATAGGCAATTATGCTATGAACAGCTGTGTGGACGACAATTGAGTGTTTAGTGTTGGCATTACATTGGTTTTTACAAAAAGCGACTCCAACACCATCAACTCGTCGTCTTTACGGGCAAATCTGATAATCTTAAAATCATTGATGTCTAAGCGGGCACCACAAATCTGAGAATGATTCCGAAAAATGGATAATTCAGAAAATAGCATACTTGATTTGTTACATCATCTATTCTGGGGTTACGAAACTCTGATAATTTATTACATTCCATAACATAATGTTGTAGAGTGTTTCCGTAACTCGCCATATAATTTACATTTAGAGTTTTCATCAATAATGAATTCCCAAGAATATTTATATTCCAAACGTAACCTCATTATTAAAGTATCTAGTTTAGATAATGCCCTTCCATACACCAACACTAAACACCCAATCGTCGTCCACACAGCTGCTCATAGCATAATTACCTGTTTGCTTACTCTCCACATCCGCTTTCGTTCTCTTTCGTATCATTTATTTTTTCCCTGTCTTTTAGTCACTTTTTAGATCTTACCTTGGTTTGGTAGGGGTTCCTCTCAGGTTCTGGTTTTAATTTTAGTATTTGTAAATGTCTAAATATTTTTTTTTATATTTTTTATGTGCATAAGTGATATTTTAGTATTCATAGTGTGTCATTTTCCAGCCTTGTGATGTGAAACGGTGGCATAATAAACTTGATAGGTATATACTTATGAAAGACGTGCCTTTACCTCTTCAACCAGGATGTTAGTCGGATCTGCTGCCCCTATGATTGCATTCTTCCTATATATATATATATATATATAGATATATATATATAATATATCTATATTATATTAATATGCAATGTATGTTTATATATATATATATATATATTATTATATATATATTTTATTTAGTTATTACGGAAATATCTAATATATATATATATATATATATATATATATATATATATATATATAATATACGTATATAATCTGTTTCTCTTTAAACTTTAAATAAAAAATAAATGAACAAACTGTATGCTTGTGCGTTTGTAAGATTATGTACCGTGCTCTAAGTCTAAGGAGAGAGAGGTTCAGTATATTCGTAAGTCAGTCGTATGTTTTGATTCAAGCAGCGTGCTGTTACCGTCTGTGGCATAACAATGAATAAATAAGGTTCATGAAGTATTCAGAAATAAAACTTGGCGAAGATCAATGAGGTCTGGTTGTCTTCTTTCTGTCACAACCATTGACGACGAGACGAAACTGACGTCATGAATAAACAGATGACGTCATGCAGAAAGCGCAAGATGACACGAGGAAAGCAAATGCTGTTGTATATATATATATATATATATATATATATATATATATATATATATAGTAACATGCATATATATATATATATATATATATATATATATATATATACATATGTATATATATATATATATATATATATATATATATATATATATATATGCATGTATATCTATATAATATGATATATATATATATATAATCATAATATATATAATTTATAAATATTAATATATATATATATATATACACACATACATACAGATAGAGCCTCTTATACACAAATATATACATACACTCACATGTATATATGTGTATGTGTATTACACAAACAGCCTAAATATGTGTCATTGGCACTCGAAAAACAAAGCGTAAATCAGTCCGCTTATTCCAAAGGTTCACGGGTTGAAAGACGGAGAAATAGTTATGTATGAGAACACGTAAAGGTTCGTATGACATTTAAACTGACAGAGGCCCTAACCCACTTCAACTGCCGTGTCGAAAGCATGTATATTTGATACATAAATGCTTATTGGAGATAAGTCGTTTTAACTGTGATATATAGGGATTGAAGAAGTTACAGTTAAAAGTTCTAGTAAAAGGACTATGAGGAAGCACATCCAAATATTTAACTGTAGTCGAATATGCTCCAAGATGCTCGATGATAACTCGCTTTTCAGCTCTCTGAAGATACGTGAACGATTCAACCCGGCTCTTGGGTCCCGAAAGCCGAAAGCCGGAAGCCGAACCTCCATAATTAATGAGAGTAATTATGGTTGAAATTACCCTGGATGATTCCACCGCCCGTCCCTACAATTGGATATGAAAATGATACGTAGTAGATTATTCTGAGATAAGTATACATGTTAGTGACTTCGCATACGATTGATAATCTTACGTAATGGGGACGAATATCGTGGATCTGTATGCTTTACTACGTGCGTATGCATCTGTATGTATACGCGAAGCCATAAAATGTATGAAAATCAGATAATCATGCCGATATATATATATATATATATATATATATATATATATATATATTATATATATATATATATATATATATAGTATATATGTATTATGTGTATATTGTGTATAAGGGACTCTATCTGTATGTGTATGTATGTGTGTGTGTATACACAACATATAGGCCTATACAACACATGTATATACTATATATATATATATAGATATATATATATATATATATATGTGTGTGTGTGTGTGTGTGTGTGTTATGTGTTAAGCTACAAATGTCCTTTGATATCTAATTCGCTCTACCCCGGAATTTATATATTTTCATATATGTTAACCGAACTTCTGAACTAAGAAATCATAACGTACAGTGGAAGCGCTTTTAACCACAAAGCTATTGTTTAACATACATGAAAATATATTAATTCCGAGGTAGAGTGAATTTAGATATTAAAGGACATATGTAGCTTAATGCGTATATATGAATCACGGTGATGTGATAAAAACATTATATATGTTATATATATATATATATATATATATATATATATATATCTATATATATATACTGTATATATAAATTTTTTTTATCACATCGCCTTGATTTATATGCAAACATTAAGCTACAAATGTCATTTAATATCCAATTCGCGCTAGTTCGGGAATATCACCTAAGGGAAATTATACCTGGAAAAAGGTTCGGTACCCAGTGACTCAATGGTTCGGTACCCAGTGACCCAGTAGTTCGGTACCCAATGACTCAATGGTTCGGCGCCCAGTGACTCAATGGTTTGGTACCCAGTGACTCAATAGTATTCACAGTAATAATGAAAAAGTAAAATATCCGCAATAAATATCATAATTATGACAGATTAAGGAGATGACACCTTGTCAATGCAGAGATTAAGTCCTTTAGGGAATAAAGGCCTCATTTTCCCATCTTTCCCACAATTTACATCTTCGTCTTGCTTCACTCCTTGGGATGCTTTGTATGATCTTTGGCTATTCACGCATCATCATATGGCTTCGAGTATCCACACAGATGCATATTCATTCATAAACATCTATGATATTCATGATCATGACGCAAGATTGTAAATCGTATGTGAGGTCATTAACATGTCCTTATTTCGGAATTAATGTGCCCCGCATCATTTGCATATGGAGTTGCAGGGAAGGGACGATTTCATCAGAGGTAATTGCAACCCACTGCGCAACCATAATTACTCGCGTTAATTATGATAGTTCGGCTTTCAGGACCCAAACCCGGGTTTTCTCGCTCACATACATATCTCACAGCGCCCGGGAGGCTAGTTAGCATCGAGTATCTTGGAACTCATTTGACTGCAGTTGAATATTTAAATGTCTTTTACCCCCTTTTCTTAGTTTTCTGTAAATAAAAAAAAAAATAAATAAAAAAACACTACTGAGACGTCTATTTGAATGTCCGTCCGCACTTTTTTCTGTCCGCCCTCAGATCTTAAGAACTACTGAGGCTAGAGGGCTGCAAATTAGCATGTTGATCATCTACTATCCAGCCATCAGACATACCAAATTGCAGCCCTCTAACCTCAGTAGTTTTTATTTGAGGTAAGGTCAAAGTTAGCTATGATTGTGCGCCTGGCACCGCTTTCCCCTAGGGGGATAGTGCCGTCAGTGCACCTCATGCGTTACACTAGGCATTACTTGAGGTTCTTTGCAGCGTCCCTTCGACCCCTAGCTGCAACCTCTTTCATTCCTTTTACTGTACCTCCGTTCACATTCTCTCACTTCCTCTTGCTATCCACCCTCTCCTAACAATTGTTTCATAGTGCAATTGCGAGGTTTTCCTCCTGTTACACCTTTCAGACTTTCAAACCTTTCTACTCTTAATTTCCCTTTCAGAGCAGATTACCCTCATAGGTCCCAGCGCTTTGACTTTGGCCCAAATCATATATTCCTATTCTTATTCTTCCTTCACCACTTTAGGCATTCCGCCCTCTTCCATCCTAACCACAAGTCCCGCTCAACGTGTCCTCTGCGATCTTACATAGCCAGTTATTAGTGGTTGTCTGGTTAAATCTCCTGTTTCTTCGTTGTTGTCGTAAATGGCACCAGTTATTCTACGCAAAATGTCTTCATAAACCAGTAGTCTTCTGTTCTTGACGTTTACTCAGTGTCGAGGTCTCACAGCCGTATAGTACTAATGGCCTGATGATGGCGTTGTAAATTCTTGATGTGGTAGACCTTGTGATGTTTCTTCTCTCTGAAAGATTCTGGTGACAGCAGCCACAATCGTTATATGATATAAATCCGCTTCGTTTTCATTTTAATAATGAAAATGAAGCGTTGCACAAGTGTGTGTTTGAGTGTGTGTGTATACGGTATACATATGTATGTCATTTCAATAATGAGAATGAAGCATTGCACAAGCATGTGTGTGTGAGTGTATGTGTGTATACGGTATGCATATGTATGTCTGATCCCTATGTATATAATCGCCTTTGTATACGTAATTTGCATACATCATTAGCATGAAAATTGACGGTAATGTGAGAGAGGGTCGAAACGGCAATTCTTGACCCAAGAAATGTTACACGCCTATCTAGTGCTCAAGTCAGGGTTTCTTTATAATTTTTATATATATGCTAATAGTGAGTGAGGCCGAGCTACCTGTCCTCTATCTATCCTGTGGTAGGGGTATAAGAATACTACCGCCATAGGTCCTGCTTGTCGTAAAAGGCGACTAAAAGGACAGCTGCTGCCTTGCAATCTTTTTTAGTAAAGGGCTAGGCCCACCGCCAGTGACAGTGGAAACTACTGCCTTGTAGTCTTACTTTTTAGTACAAGGCGAGGCCCACTGCCAGTAACAGTGGGAACTGCTGCCTTGTAGTCTTACTTTTTAGTAAAAGGCTAGGGCCACCGCCAATAATTGTGGAAACTACTGCCTTGCAGGTGGACTTTTTAGTCAAAGGCGGGGCCCACCGCTAATAACTGTGTTTTATGACAGGAAGGGCATGCTGTCGTAAAAACCCCTTTGCCAAATAAACCATGCCTGATGTAAGGAAAGGCACATCAGGCATTCGACCCCTTAGTGTAGGGATAACGGTAGGAAAGAAGTAAGGCCTATCCCGTGCTGGACGACGGAAAGTCTAACAGTGGAGTTTATCGTGCTTAGACTGTGGTTGTTGCACACAGGAAAATTAATGTATGGATGTACACTGCATTTTATTATATACTTCGTGCGCTTCATTTTGAGGTATCATTAACCCCCAAGGACCTTTAAAGTTAAGTATATCTTAGTTTAACCAGACCACTGAGCTGATTAACAGCTCTCCTAGGGCTGGCCCAAAGGATTGGACATTTTCTACGTGGCTAAGACCCAACTGGTTACCTAGCAACGGGACCTACAGCTTATTGTGGGATCCGAACCACATAATATCGAGAAATGAATTTCTAATCACCAGAAATGAATTCCTCTGGTTCCAGGCTGGCTGAGCGGGGAATCGAACTCTCGACTACCGAATCAGTAGGCGAGCACGCAACCCACTCGTCCAACGAGGAACTCCCGAGGTTCTTTAAGTATACTCTCTATTTGAAGGGAGAAGTTGCACGCATGTTTGTGTTAGCATGTTAACGAAACATCCTGCGAATGGACGAACGAATTTGGACGAATATGGAAACAAATTCTGGGAGGATGTCGCTCCAGATGTTCGTGACGACTTGACAGTTTGTCGCCATCGAAACGATCTCGTCCATTGTAATGCAAACCAATTTTTTCCCGTAATACCCTTGCCAAAAGTTAGCGCTTTTTACTCCCGTTGTTCCGCGTCTGTAGGAGACATATAACCTGAGGCTATCATGCAGGAAACCCTTAAAAAGAGATTTACAGTCGCGAATTTCCTCACGAATTTTCTCCCACCAGAAAATATTACTCGAACTACGTATCCCGCCGAGAGAATATTTTCGGGAGGTCTTACGCAACAAGCAGTAAATTCATGGATTACCCATATCAGGTTGTCAATCTCGGTAATTAGGGTAATTTATATCTTGTTATATATGCAGACATTTTTTTTCCTTCTAGATTTTATTGTTCTTTCCTCGTAATATCCCCAGGTGATTTTATTGAAAATTTGATGGGATTTGTATAGCTAATATAATGAATATAATGGAAAAGTATAGGTAATATAGGTAATATGAATATCATGTAAAAGGACTAATGATTATTGTGTTAGTATAAACGCGCTTATATGATAAAATGTTCAGACGATTTTGTAGTGAGTTATATAGTTTTTACAAATATATATTACGTTATTTATATATATATATTATATATATATATATATATATATATATATATATATATTCTAGATGAATATGTGTCAATGTCACATTGTAGAATCTTTTAACAATCGTGATTTACAATCAAGTTCTAAATCTTTCCAGTCCGGATCTCAGAGTTATATCCCTTGTGAATCTACACAGATTCCGTGGCATTACTTACACGAATAAGTCTTACATTTTACTCCACCCTTTAATCTTACTAATATTCGTGAATATTCACTAAGCAAGGCATTTGTTTCTTCATTAAAAAATCGCTCAATTACGTATTGTTATTAACATGTAAATAATTATGAGCTGAAGGTGTTGACAACTGTAAAAAGTTATAATTACGGGGCAATTACTCTCTAGGTAATTTTGCTCCAAGAGGGCGGGGTTTTCTGGGGACTATTGTGGAAACCTGATTTGATTTCATAAGATCCTCTTTTTAATATTTTTTTCAACAAATGAAATTCTAAGAATTTATTTACATGTAAGGAATTGTAACTTCTTTTTACAATATATTTTCCAGAATTTTAATTAGATGCAATACAGTTTCCAGTTGACCGAGAACGCCGTAACTAAGCAAATTTTATTTAAAACGGTCGACGAATTCTCTTACTTTCCCTAACATCTTGCCACACTTACGGTAAAGACTCGTGCTGGCATAAGGCCGTGTCATGTTTGACCCAAGTCGTATTGCTTTTGCATTTTACATGTCTCATCTTTCCACCTAGCTGTCTAACTTCTTTAACGTTGTCTTACTTCAATTTAAGAACGAATCCTTCGTTCGGACACTTATGGTCGAGTTATGTGCGACTAAGTGGTCTGACTGAACTGATTATAGTGATAATAGTGTCCATGTGCCTTCTTTATATAAAGCCTTGTAATGTTATAGCACCTGATAACTTACAGTCATAGAATAGAATAAAATATACAATTTAGGACGGAGGCCAAGCGCTGGGACCCTGAGGGTCATTCAGCGCTGAAAGGAAAATTGAGAGTAATAGGTTACAAATGTGCACCAGGAAGAAGGTGGAATGTACGATGGAAGAAAGATTATGACTGGAGGTACAGTAAAAGGAATGAAAGGCGTTGCACGTAGAGGCCGAAGGGACGTTGTAAAGAACCTGAAGAAGTTCAACAGTGCACCATCGGGGGCAGTTCTTTGTAGTGATGATATTGTCTTTTATATAATATATATAACAATTCCGTGTATAATGTTATGGTACCAGATAACTTACAATCAATCAGTCAGTTCCTTATAATATTTATGACGCTAGATAACAGACAATCAGTCATTTAAATTCTTAGAGATAATATTTTTTATAGTAAAATTCCGTGTATAATGATATGGCACCGGATAATTCACAATCAATCAGTCAGTTCATTATAATATTTATGACGCCAAATAACAAACAATCAATCATTTAACTTCCTAGAGATAATATTTTTATAATATTACTATATATAATTCCGTGTATAATGATAACTCACAATCCGTCAGTCAGTTCCTTATAATATTTATGACGCCAAATAACAAACAATCAATCATTAAATTCTTAGAGACAATATTCTTATAATATAATTCCGTGTATAATGATATGGCACCGGATAACTCACACTCAATCAGTTCCTTATAATATTTATGACGGCAGATAACAAACACTCAATCATTAAACTTCCTAGAGATAATATTATCATAATAAAATTCCGTGTATAATGATATGGCACCGAATAACTAACAATCAATCTGTCAGTTCCTTATCATATTCATGACACCAAATAACAAACAATCAATCATTTAACTTCCTAGAGTAGTTTCCAACGTCAACCTTCTGCTCTCAAAGTTAATAACAGCAAAGGGCACTAAACTGTCATTTGATATACTCACAATCCACAAACTCTGACGTACTATATACTACTACGGAGTGGGAGACGACCATTCATAATTACACTGTCCTTGAACAACAAAGGACGATGCAAAGAAATGAGAGCGATTATCGCGTATTTGCGTGTTACGCTTCTCCAACAAAGAAGGGTCAGAGTAAGAAGGATGATTTTGGTGATACGGGTAAATGATGATAATATACTTTATAGCCTCCCCTCAATTACGTTATCTTGGCTATTTATCTGTAGCGTATGTGTGTGTGTGTGTGTGTGTTTGCTGCCATTGCCCTAGACGTCTTCTTAGTCATACTGTTTCAGTTCTCCTCCTTTGCTCTGTCGGGTTTCGAAACATCTCGCGTTTTCGAACATCATACTGCGGCTTCGAACCATCTCGCGCTTTCAAACTATCCTGCGGCTTTGATTCATGCATTATTTTCGAACTATCCCTTGGCTTCGAACCATCTCGGTTTTTCTCGAACCGTCCTGCGGCTTCGATTCATCTATTGTTTTCGACCTATCGCTCGGCTTCGAACCATCTCGGTTTTGTTTATTTTATTATTTTTTTAACTTCCGTGGCTTCGAACCATCACTGGTTATTGAACCATACCGCGGCTTCTAGATGTGATCGCTTACTTGTTTAATTACCCAACTACGTTTGGGGTTTGCTCGACTAGCCTCTAGTTTGCTAGTTTGTTTTCCCGCCCTAAATACAGCCTCCCACAAAAAAACTCGTTACGAAAATATACTTTGCACCAGATATGGTAATGGCTTCGTGGAAGGTGAACAAGTCGATCTCCTGGGTGACAAATGATGTGTCTATCCGTATTCATATTGTTTTTTCGTCTACATATTGTTTTTTCCTTCCTTTCTAGTCTGTTTGTGTTTCAGAACGGTCATCGAGAAATTTTTTTTAGCATTTTAAACTAAACGGCAACATCTTTGAGAGCCAGACATAGATCTTGATACTTGACATGAGAATAATGGAGTTGAGTTAAAAAAAAAAAACCAGTTATGTATAGGATACTGTATTTTTCAAAATACAGAATAAAAAAATGGAGTTGTCACGTGGGATATTATTAAGGATTAATATAGAGTTAGCTGACAGCGAGTAGGAATTCTTACGCATGGGTGCGCCGACCAGGGAGTGACTAGTTTGCTATAAAAGTCCCAGGAATTTTGTTCTCAATGGCCGGGTTTGAGATAAAAGTTCGGGAAAGAGCTGAAGTAGGATGATAATTACTTGTGGAGAAAAAGGGGCCAACTACAGAGACGTGAAGGAGTTAGAAAATGTTAGTCCATCCGAGGAGACATCGTGTGCTTAATTATTTCTAGGAGCAGATTTTACTGTTCATTCACAGTGTCCTAATGATTTTGTCTAGCTTTCTTATAAACTTTTCCACACTGTTTCTGTTTACAACTTCCGGTGGCTGTAAGTGAAGAAGTTCCCACAATGGGATGTGTTGTATCTCTTCAGCTCTAGTTTCCATCCATTATTTCTTGCCTGGTTTTCGTTTAACGTAAATAGGTTACTGTCTACTTTTGTTATGCCTTTCAGTATTTTGAATGTTTCTATTAGTTGTCCTCGCAATCGTCGTGTTTCTAAGCCATACATGTTCAGGCTCTCTAGTTGTCTTTGGTAACCTATTTGCTTGATGGATGGAATTAATTAAGAGTTTGAAAATGTTAGCAAGAGGAAGTTGGGAAATGTTGGCAAATGGAACTAGATGGGAAATGTTGGCAAATGGAACTAGATGAGAATATTGGCCAGAGGAAGTTTTGAACTGTTAGCGGATGGACATTTTTTGGAGAGGTTTCCCAGAAGAGGAAGTGTGAAAGTATGCTATTTGTAGTCAGGTCATAAATCTACAACGAGAGAAGGAAGGAATGGCGGTGATCAGATGAATTTTAGGATAATTGTAAAGTTAAGGATAGATTAGCTTAACCAGCTCTCCTAGGGCTGGCCCGAACGATGAGATATTTTTACGTGGCTAGGAACCAGTTGGTTGCCGAGCAACGGGACCTACAGCTTACTGTGGGATGCGAACCACATTATATCAGGAAATTAATTTCTAATCACCAGAAATACATTTATCTGATTCCACGTTAGCAGAGCGAGGAATCGAACTCGGGACTATCGAATCGGTAGGCAAGCCCGATAACCACTCGTCCAACTAGGAACTAGGATAAATGTAAACGGCATCTGATTCATTTATATGAAATGGGATCCAAGCAACTATATATGGTC
This sequence comes from Macrobrachium nipponense, assembly GCF_015104395.2. NCBI lineage: Eukaryota > Metazoa > Arthropoda > Malacostraca > Decapoda > Palaemonidae > Macrobrachium > Macrobrachium nipponense. The sequence goes on from NC_087204.1 coordinate 95,164,490, forward strand.
ATTTTGCATGGCTGATTGAGAGTAAATACGTCGATAGATGACAGGACGAAGCAGGAGGTACTATAGTAGATTCACATCAACCGTGCATTTGATGTCTAGGCCAGTCCCTTACGACGCTCCTGATTGGCTGTTGATAAGCCAATCACAGGGCTGGAAACTTTCAGTCTCTGGAGAGAGTTCACATGGGCAGGATCTATGTTCCACCTCTCGATGAGGGATATACGTCTTTCAAAAGTATCCCTCAGGAGAGGTGGAACATACATCCTACCCCTTGTGAACTCTCGAGAGAGACTGAGAGTTTTCAGCCCTGTGATTGGCTTATCAACAGCCAATCAGGAGCGTCGTAAGGGACTGGCCTAGTCATCAAATGCACGGTTGATGTGAATCTACTATAGTTTCTATATTTTCTTAGAGAAGAATAATGCCCAGGGA
>NC_087204.1:95165421-95172921 GCF_015104395.2 Macrobrachium nipponense
AAGGCCATCTCGGTAACAATTCTGTCGTCAGCGAATTAATTTCTTCATATATATCCAGAGAGAGAGAGAGAGAGAGAGAGAGAGAGAGAGAGAGAGAGAGAGAGAGAGAGAGAGAGACTTACGCTGTAACTAAAATTATAACTAGGTCATCTTCGTATGCTCTCTTTCTCTCTCTTCATACATACACTACTTGTAGAACCTACATACATATTACAACTTGTGGTGGAATATAATTATAGCTAACTTAAGTGACCTTCGCACGTACCCTTCTCGCTAATTCCTTATAATTAACGACAAGAATATATATGAAAATTCCAACCTTAAACAAAATAACTGTAATTATTATACTCTGTGGAAATCGTTGACTACATCCTGTTTCATCAGAATTTTGGTGGCCCGGTAATAATGTACAGGGAAAAAAAAAAAAGTCACTAGAAAAAAAGTCAGAACTTGGCGCAAGATAAAAGTCACAGGGAAAAAAATTAACATAATTTACAGTCTTTTGTTCGTGTTTTTACGGCAAACCCCCCACGGGCTTGTACTAAACACGGCGCAAAGGTGAATACTAAAACCCTTCGGAGCCACTATCTAGGAAATATTAATGTGACATTTTTTTTATTGTGAATTTTTTCTTACCTGGATTCCAAATTTTGTACTGGACGCTCCTAACGGTCCAATTAGAAGGAATGTTTTGCTTTTTTTCTGGAACTTTCCAACGTTTTTATTATCTTCCCGTTCCCATAACATTGTTTAAAAAGTTTTGATATGATTTGCTTGTTTCGTGAACTTTTCAAATATTTCGTTTTTTAATTTATCCAAACAGAAGGCAGGGGCATTCATCTGTGCGCTAGATGGTCAATTTATTTGTCTGTCTGATTGTACACCAAGACGGTATTCCATCTTGCTGTACACGTCATCTGTCCATATGCCAGACTACATTTCTGTCTACGACGTCCATTTGTCAGCCTGTTTTTATTACCTTGTATCTGTGTCCACAATCAATTGGCAGACTGACTCACCGTTCCCTGACTCCATTTCGTTCACAGCATTGTCAGTCTGGTTTAACCATTCCTGTTCACCTCATCTGTGGTACAGCTTAACCATTCCCTTGCTAGACTGCTCTTGTCAACACTTCAGCATATTGTAAGCCTAGCTTAGCATTCCCAAGGAATGCATTCCTTCCATACATGTTTCAGCCTAGCTTTACCATGTTCTTGTTAGACTGTCATTATGCGTCTAGCTTAACAATTCAGCGCTAGACTGCATATAAGTTCACATCTTATCAGTCTAGCTCGCCATTCTTGTCTTCACTTACTCAGGTTATCAATTTCCCTTCATTTGCATTCTCTGACAGTCGATGACAACAACAGTTGCAACGCTAAATCACATAAACAGACCAATCAGTCTACGCGTTAGCCAGTACCTTACCTTTGGTTATAATCTGAGCGTCCTCGCTTCGTACCCGTGGAGGACGTTTCTTTGCCGGGCCAGGTACTGGTGAAGAGTGAACTCCGGATTTCTCTTTCCTTCATGAACTCTCTGAAAGGAAAAATGAAACTGCTGCATACAATTCAAGAACTTAACGACACACGCATACATTGATACACATACACAGACACATGTATAAGTATATATATGATCTTTTTTTCTATTTTTACGTTTACCACTAGTTCAAGGCAAGGGGCTACAAACCACTAAATACCCACAGGTACTTAGTGATTTTCAAACCACACTGAATACCCAGGATGTTATCAGTTTATTTACCGATACCCTAGGGCGGTCAGAGTGCCTGCCGTTTCCCCTCAATGAAAGTATTCGATCTACCACTTGGTACTACTTTCCCGCCGTTGGTACTTTACATGGACATCATATCCAGATGTACATTTTACTACTACCGATATTCGTGTACTGCACCACCGAAGTGTTCCCGAGTCTTGAGGTCCAAACCAATAATTTTTCTTACTTTCACAGTATTACTTTCAATAACGGGTAGCTATAATGAACAAAAGCCCGTACCGGCTTAATTTTAAGACAAGCAATTTTAAAAAAACTGTTGCTAGTGAATGCTCTATTTGATGACGCGTCCTTGGTCCGTCTAATTTGTGATGTGCACCTCCCCGATGTGATTCCAGTGATTGCGCTCACTGTCTGATAGCAATATGACTGAGAGATGTAACCCAGTTTAGTAAATAAACCACTCTTATTGTGGAGAGTGGTTGGTTGTCAAGGGTCTGATATAGTCACAGTCCCATTATAAAGCAAATTTTTGAGCTTTATCGCGATAGTGTTGCGTGTAGATTTTGGCAATAGGCCAAATATAGTCGCAACTTGTCATCTGTGTACATGAGTGTAGGGGAGAACGTTTATTGCCTAATGGATTTTTTTGTTTTCGCTTGTGTATAGGTGTGTTTAATTGCAAGGGGGACTGAGTAAAACTTGAATTTGTAGTTCCTAATGGAAGACTAAGAAAAGGGTCTTCGCTCAAGGGAAAAACGCGCCTGCTCGTCGCTAATGACGTTCATTCAATGGTGATGACTATGCTAACTACATCGAAGCTGATTTGTACAGATAATTAAAGGATTTGTAAGGCAGGAAACCCGCCTTATGAACACTCCATAACCCCGCGTCTCCTCTCACGAACATTCCTTCAAAATATAAGACCTGAAACTTGTAAGGTAAGTGCACCATTGTTAATTTTGTTCTTGGATGGTGGTCAAAATAATCGTTGTTGTATTTAAGATATATTGCAAGGATTATCTAGTTAACCGATGGGTCATCTTTTTGGTGCTACCGCTAATAATTAAGATGAAATCTACTGTTTCGGTGAGAGCATTTTTAAATTTTTACTTCATTAATTTTGCAAGTTGACAGTAGTCCGTCATCATATAATCTATGTAAGACTACAGCATAATCAATAAGGTCGCAGTTTTGTTTGTTCACTCTCCCTCTATATATTTATATATATATATATATATATATATAATATATATATATAGACACACAAGACGTAAACGAAATTTTCTCATTTGAATGAATATTTTCTAATAGATGGCTAAATACCTGTTGTGTCTACAACACTTGAAAACATTTTGTTTTTTGGCCGCAGGATATCAACAAAAATGAAAATAAATGTCGTCAATCTTGCTTGAAGGCTTAAAACATTTATATTTACTCTAAATGCAGAGGGATTTCTCGCACTGAAAAGTGAGCGTGCAACTGTTGTGTATGGCTGCGGGGATGGAGTACTATAACAATGACTCGAGTAGCGCTTGGTGATTTACAGTTGTATGTCGATTGTCAGCGCTAGAGCTATTTTACAATTTTCGTCCTAAATACAATCGGCATTATGGTATTCTGAACATTATCATTACACCTGAGGTTTTATGATTGGACTAGCTGAAACACTGCTCGTACTCAGTTGCAATATATGAATATGTACGCGTACCGTATTCAGATCAATATCCATATAATGATTTGCTGTTAGGTAATGAAAGTTGCTTATGCATTAAATGTGCGATTTGTTGAAGCGTAGCGTATGCACTTCAGAACTTCCTCCCACATCCTATTCCTAAACGAAATAAACCACTATGATAATAACTGCTTTCAACTGTAATTAAATATATATATATATATATATATATATATATATATATATATATATATATTATATATATACTAAGTATATATACATAGTATGTTATTTTTATAGCGCGTAAGGCTGCTCCATTATATCTGTATTATCCTAACAATTATCACAAGAAAAGCTATTAATCGCATCTTATTTAATCTATAATTATAGCCTATCCATGATCCCATAATTAATTACTCATGTATACTTTCCTATTTTTAGTTTGCAAACGACTTTCCTATTTTAGTTTGCAAACGTATGAGTGTGTGTCAGAAGACTTTGCAACTGAATATATCGCTAATAATAAAAATTGTTACATTAGGTTCTATTCTGCTATACAATATAACCTTTTCTGCGTTCTATTTAAAATTACGATTCTGTATATATTCTATATATATATATATATATATATATAATAATATATATATATATATATAATAGATATATGTGTGTGTGTGTGTGTGTGTGTGTGTGTGTGTGTGTGGTGTGTGTGTGTGTGTATGTATGTGTGTGTTTGATATAATATATACGTATATATATATGTATATATATATATATATATATATATATATATATATATATATATATATATATATATTATAATTTGGATCTCGTGGCTTCATTGTTATGATATCCATCATCGACAGAGAACGTTTAAAGCACTTACATTCAACAGCAATTATTATATTAACATGTATATACTAGCGCATTGTATACGTGAACTACTTATAATTATACATACATACATACATACATACATATTTTATATATATATATATACATACATACATACATATATACATACTACATACATACATACATACACATATACTCATATAATCATAAGTTGGTGGTTCGCGTATACAATGCACTAGTTTATACATTAACGCTCCAGAATTGTTATACATAATTGCCATGGCTCAAAAATGAATGATATTTAAGCCAGTATCGATAAGCTCCCACAACAATAGCTGTCAAGGTATTGCTAAATACCCTGACAGCTAAGTAATTAGGGTTTAGTAATACTCTAATTATAAGTATTATTTTATAATTAAGGAACGGGATAAAGTTACGAGAATAACTATACGCTGAAAAGTTCAATACTAAGAGATTATTTTTTCCAGTAACAGGTATTCTATACGAGCTTAAGTTTTTCATCTGATGGCTTGTGTGTGTGATTTTTGGTTTTTTTTTTTTATTGACTTCGGTTATAATTGCTTAGATAACTTGGTTACTGTTCCAAAGAATTGGTGTTACGAAAAACAACTGTTCACCTTTCAACTGTAAATATAATTCCTTCTGTTTTATATAAATCTAGACATCGTATTTACCTATTTATTTTTCATATCTATTTCCTTAAAATGTATCTATGTTAAGCTTTAAAAAGGTTAGCTATGTAAGAACTCTGATTTCAAAGAACTATTGTTAGCGACAACGCGGTTTGCTTTGAATTATAATAAAATTCCTTTTCAATCTTATGTTGATCTATGCATCCCAATCATCTTTTCATCTTCCATATCTATTTCATTTAATAATATGTTCAGCTTAGAAAGTCTGAGTTATAAGTTAAGTATATCGTTAGTTTACCAGAGCACGAGCTGATTAACAGCTCTCCTAGGGCTGGCCCGAAGGACTAGACCATTTTTACGTGGCTAGGAACCGTTTGGTTACCTAGCAACGGGACCTACAGCTTTTGTGGGATCCGAACCACATTACATCGAGAAAATGAATTTCTATCTCCAGAAATAAATTCCTCTGATTTCGCGTTGGCCGAGCCGAGAATTATGAGATGCCATTTCATGGAACTGCTGATACAAAAAACTGCAGATTCCCTTTTCAATAATAATACAACTCTTCTCAGTTTTATGTCAATCTGTAGTTACCTCCGAGTGAGGGTATGGGCATCAGTGGCATTGTAGGCTTTGTCTTCGGTTGTATGTTTTCTTCTTCAAATAGGCTTTCCTTTTATTTTCTTCAAATAGGCTTTCCTTTTTCTTCAAATAAGGCTTTCCTTTTATTTTCTTCAAATAGGCTTTCCTTTTATTTTCTTCAAATAGGCTTTCCTTTTATTTTCTTCAAATAGGCTTTCCTTTTTCTTCAAATAGGCTTTCGTTTTATTTTCTTCAAATAGGCTTTTCCTTTTCCTTCAAATAGGCTTTCCTTTTATTTCTTCAAATAGGCTTTCCTTTTATTTTCTTCAAATAGGCTTTCCTTTTATTTTCTTCAAAATAGGCTTTCCTTTTTTATCTCTTCAATGGCTTTCCTTTTATTTTCTTCAAATAGGCTTTCCTTTTATTTTCTTCAAATAGACTTTCCCTTTTATTTTCTTCAAATAGGCTTTCCTTTTATTTTCTTCAAATAGACTTTCCCTTTTATTTTCTTCAAATAGGCTTTCCTTTTATTTTCTTCAAATAGGCTTTCCTTTTATTTTCTTCAAATAAAGCTTTCCTTTTATTTTCTTCAAATAGACTTTCCTTTTATTTTCTCAAATAGGCTTTCCTTTTATTTTCTTCAATAGGCTTTCCTTTTATTTTCTTCAAATAGACTTTCCTTTTTTTTCAAGCATTATGTATATTAAGACTTGATACTGATAATTCGATGTTAATAAATGAATGATTTTCATAAAAAAAATTATAGTTATGTGTCTACGTTTTTCTCAATAGTATGTTCCTTTCCGTTTTTTATAATCGTATATGCCACTGTTATTTGTAACTCGATGTTGTATTTTCCTTTGTAGGCCACGTACTTGCAAGAACAAAAGAGATTACTTTCTAATTTGAATATTTTGTATTAAGTCTCTTTTTGGACAATTTGTACTAATAGTTTGTATATTTTTGTTTATAAAAATAACTAGCTAAGTTTAGTAGATTCTCATCATACGTGCAGTTGACGTCTAGGCCAGTCCCTTACGACGCTCCTGATTGGCTGTTGATAAGCCAATCACAGGCTGGAAACTCTCAGTCTCTCTTGAGAGTTCACATAGGCAAGATGTTATTCCACCTCTCCTGAAATACGAATCCCTCAGGAGAGGTGGAACATACGTCCTTCCTATGTGAACTCTCGAGAGAGACTGAGAACTAGTTTCCAGCTCTGTCATTGGCTTATCAGCAGCCAATCAGGAGCGTCGCAAGGGACTGGCTTGACATCGATGCACGGTGGATGTGAATCTACTATAGGCATTGCCTAAGGTTCTTCGCAGCGTCGCTTCGTCCCCTAGCTGCAACCCCTTTCGTTCATTTTACTACCTACCTCCGTACATATTATATTTCGTCCATCATGCTTTCCGCCCTCTCCTGACAACTGTTTCATAGTGCAACTGAAAGTTCTTCTTCCATTTCCCTTTCAGCGCTGAATGACGTCACAAGGTCCCCAGGTCATAGTTCCCCAGGTTCCAGGTCCCAGCGCCTGGCTTTTGGCGCCCGAGTTTTATGTACCCATTCCAATGTGAATTTGTTCATCCCGTTTACCTATTCATCATTCAAATCTATTTTCCTTCAGATGTATTTACTTGGACTGAAAATTTCTTAGTAAAATAAAATCTTCTTAGATGATTTCGAAGAACGTCAGGAACAGAATCGTTCGTCGGCCGAGTTAGTTGTCAAAACAGTATGACGAGCTTCGATAACATGCCTTACCCGAGTCAATAATTCCTGTATTTTTTTTTACCTGGCTAGAAGTAGTCGCCGATTGATTTATTGGAGATTCTACAACGGCACTGCAGCGCATGCGCAGAAGCACCGTCTGTTTATCGAAAAGCGTCTTACCGAAGACTTACCCCATCGATATGGCAAAATAAGTATACACATAGCTGTGCTTGATATCGATGGCCTTTGGAAAATATTTGTAATTTGTTTATCAGTTTCGACATTTAT
>NC_087204.1:95177921-95182921 GCF_015104395.2 Macrobrachium nipponense
ATTCCATGTAGGAGTAAAGTTGCTGTAGGATTTCATAAATGCATAGAGATAAACTGTTTCAAACAAACACAGTTTCTTGCCATTAGAATATAAACATTGTAGATGATAAAAAAAAACTGCTTTGAAACATATATGAGTTTCTCACTCGCACATTTGTGCATCAAAGATGGCGGTTTTCCCTCGGGGGTGGCTGGGGATTGGATTGGGTTGAAACGCCACTCGAGAACTTTCCGCCTTTCACCATGCTCCCATTGCGTTTGTTCAATTTAAAGCTGCCTTTAAATAAAAATAAAGACATAAATATCACGTACAGCAGACAATAATAAAAACCAATGAAACGTCGTATAACTACAACAGGTGCAGTTAACAAAAGTAACCAATATCTTAACAACAGTAAACAGATAATCGGAAAATGCGGAATAGGCGGAAATCAAATCTGACACTTAACCCTCTTAATTAGTGTACGAAACGAATCGGAAAATAACTTTCCAGCAGATGATTATCAAGGATTCACAACATCACTTCTGGTTACGGTAATTCGATTACGTCTATTTTCATACTTAGTCTCTACTTTTTCCCTTTCTTTACATTTACTATGAACAGTCTCTTTCAGTATTAACCGTAAAATTAGTATCTTGTAGCTATAACATAAAAAGAGTAGATTCATATCAACCGTGCATTTGACGTCTAGGCCAGTCCCTTACGACCGCTCCTGATTGGCTGCTGATATGCCAATCACAGGGCTGGAAACTCTCGTCTCTCTCGAGAGTTCACATAGGCAGGATGTATGCTCCACTTTCTGAGGGATACGTTTTTCACGGCAGTCCTGTACCCAGTTTTTTTTTTTATGGGGGTCTTTTTCCCCTTTTTTAAAACCTGGACCTTTTCTTCTATAAATGTCATTGCATATACAGGTATACTCATATTCCTATTATTACTCTTGTATTTCTTACAACTCAAGAATGATGTTAATGTTTAATAACTTATTAAAAAAAAAAAAAAAAAAAAAAAATTGTTTTTTTATTACTTTGTAAGTACAGTTCAATGAAAAGGATAATCACAAAAAAGTATCGCTTCCAGAAATTTGGGGGTGGGGTCATTCGAGCCCCCCAAGGACCCCTCGGTATACAGGCCTGCACGGTGTCAGCTTAATTCCATCCAACGGTTGTGACCCGGTTGCTACAAACATTTTATTCTATTAAGAGAAATTTATGCAACCTCGGGTCTGGGCAACACTAGAATGAGGTCCACTAGCGAATGCAGACGCTGCTGACACATAAGACCTATGAACAAACGCGGGGTCGTGGTCTTTGAAACTTGCAAAAAAAGCATTAGGTGAACAGTGCAAGCGCCAATGAGCGCACAGGACGCCCAGGAGAGTGAATTAAACCTCTCCTTGTATGCAGCAGGCGCCTCAGTGCGTGTTCGGTATGGTGTTGGCGTGCCACCTCGGTGGCCGCGAGGTTCGATTCTCGGGCATCCCACTGAGGAGTGAGAGATGTGTATTTCTGGTGATAGAAGTTCACTCTCGACGTGGTTCGGAAGTCACGTAAAGCCGTTGGTCCCGTTTGCTGAATAAACCGCTGGTTCTATCCAACGTAAAAACACCATACAGACGAACAAAAACAAGCAGGTGTCCAAGTATAATAAACCAGTTTTTTGTGGGGCAACATAAAACCGTAAAGGAGAGAGAAAAACGACAAGGAAGTAGGAACTCCTAAATATAGATTTAAAAAGGTAAGTACACTGAGGTAAAAAGAAAAAAAATATCCCTGGTACTTAATTTTACGCGACCTTGTAGTTTTTTTATGGTAATCCCGCCCGAGCTTGGAAATACAAGGACAAGCTAAAAAAAAAAACTGTTCTGAAAAACAAAATCAATCTCGAAAGTGAAAAAAAAAGTCCAAAGATAACCACCTGTACTCGTAGTTTCCATCGACGGAAGCATTACGTAATGATTTGAGAAATTTAAGCGTAGGTTCTCTAACAATTAGAGTCTATGTTTTTTCCATACAAGGGTCGTTGATATTTCAGATGAACCTCGAAGTCTTGAGTCAGAAAGTTTCAAGCATTTACGATGACACAAAAAATTAACCTCAAAGTCTTTAGTTTCAAGCATTTACAATGAAAAAAAGAAAAAAATGAACCTCGAAGTCTTGAGCAGAAAGTTTCAATCATTTACATGAAAAAGTGAACCTCGAAGTCTTGAGCAGAAAGTTTCAAGCATTTACAATGAAAAAAAATTAACCTCGAAGTCTTGAGCAGAAAGTTTCAAGCATTTACAATGAAAAAAAAATGAACCTCGAAGTCTTGAGCAGAAAGTTTCAAGCATTTACAATGAAAAAAAATGAACCTCGAAGTCTTGAGCAGAAAGTTTCAAGCACTTACAATGAAAAAAAAATTAATCTCGAAGTCTTGAGCAGAAAGTTTTCAAGCATTTACAATGAAATAAAATGAATCTCAAAGTCTTGAGTCAGAAAGTTTCCAGCATTTACAATGACAAAAAGCATTGATTCTTGATAATCTAACTTTAGTTCTTTGCCACGCACTTAGAGATAGACAGAGACAGACAGAGGCAGGTAAATAAAGAGTGAACGATAATCGCAGCAAAGTTTTACCCCGTAGGGAAGCGTGACGTCAGTGCACCTCACGCAGCGCACTATAGGCATTACTTAAGGTTCTTTGCAACGTGCCTTCGGGCCCTATCTGCAACTCCTTCCATTCCTTTTACTGTACCTCCATTCATATTCTCTTTCTTCCGCCTCGCTATCGACCCTATCCTAACAATTATTTCGCAATGCAATGCTTTGAGTTTTCCTCCAGTTACACCTTTCAGACGTCTTACTGTCAATTCCCGTTTCAGCGCTGAGTGACCTCAAAGGTCCCAGTGCTGGGCTTAGGCCTATACTCTATTATCCCATTCCATTCCTACACACCTTCAGACCTTTCACTGACAAGTTTCCGTTTCAGCGCTGAATGAACTCATAGGTTCCATTGCTTGGTTCTTTGGTCTAAACTCCATATTCTTCAGTTTCATCGAGGTTTCCAAACTTACCGGCGTGACAGTGGACTGCTACCTTGCCTTCGGAGAGCGCGAAGGCCATCACCTTGACCATGTCTAGGAGTCCTCCTTGGGTCGGTCTCCCCGTAGTCTTTTTAAACCGAAATTGTAGTAGAAAACTGGAAAAGAGAGAGAAAGGCATCGATTACGGAGCGAAATGGACAAGTCGCTGACTATCACAGATCTAACTAAACCAAAGGCTCAAGTTCGAATCCTGGCCAGTACAGATGACTTATCAATGATGATTATTCTTGGCGTTAGTTATTACCGAGACAGAACGAATTCGATATCAAGTTATATTTGTGCCTTAATTGTTTGGAGTATAGAAAAGTCAAGTGTGTATATCTAAGTGACCATAATTCACACACATATTGTGTATGTGTATATGTATATGTTGTATATATATATATATTATATATAATATAATATATTATATATATACGTATATATATACATATATATATTATAAATATATATTATATCTAAATATATATATATATATATATATATATATATATATATATAAATATATATATATGTTTATACATGTGTATATATATACATACATACATACATGCTACATACATACATGTACACACACACGTACATACATATATATAAATGACACAGAGAAACACAAATTGTTGGGATAAAAGTAAATTTCCCGACCTCTCCGTAACATACGTGAAAATTCCGCATGTAGCACGAACGCCCGCTCACGTGGGACATGCAATGGGGGTGAAAATTAAGGGTTTTATCATTGCAGCTGAGCATGACGCAATTCCTAAGGAGACGAGCCGGTACAGAGGTATTCATTAGGAGCGAAACTTGCTTTCAGCCAAATGTATGAAGGATATGTCTGAATTTGCATATCTACGTGTTAGCTGTGGTCGTAGACTATAGCTGTGGTACATATCTGATAATAATAATAATAATAATAATAATAATAATAATAATAATAATAACTAATATAAATGTTAGTTGTCATACTATGAGGGAATAATAATAATAATAATAATAATAATAATAATATAATATACTAGATGTTAGTTGTAGTACATATTTGATGACTGAATAATAATATAAATGTTAGTTGTAATACATATGAGGAATAATAATAATAATATAATAATAATAATAATAATAATAATAATAATAATAATAATAATAATAATAATAATAATAATAATCTAGATGAACCAAACACTGATCAAAAAAACTTCTTTCAGTTTTCTTCTGAAGATTGAAAAAGAAAAAGAAACCCACAAATTCAATTTGTAACTTGTTTACTTCTAAGTATTTACATTTAGTTTTACTCCACACTCGAGTACTTTCAGGCCCTTCTGTGGCCCATTCTCAAGAGATGTTGGGATGTTAGCCTGGGGTCAAGGCCCAGGCTAACATCCCAACATCTCTTGAGAATGGGCCACAGAAGGGCCTGAAAGTACTCGAGTGTGGAGTAAAACTAAATGTAAATACTTAGAAGTAAAACAAGTTACAAATTGAATTTGTGGGTTTCTTTTTCAAATAATCTAGATGTTAGTTGTAATACATATGAGGGAATAATAATAATAATAAAATAATAATAATAATATAATAATAATAATAATAACAATAATAATAATAATAATCTAGATGTTAGTTGTATTACATATTTGATGACTGAATAATAATATAAATGTTAGTTTTGTCATACATATGAGGGAATAATAATAATAATAATAATAATAATACTAATAATAATAATAATAATAATAAAATAATAATAATAATAATCTAGATGTTAGTTGTATTACATATTTGATGACTGAATAATAATATAAATGTTAGTTGTAATACATTTGAGGGAATAAAATAATATAATAAGAATAATCAATAATAATAATAATAATAATAATAATAATAATAATAATAATAATAATAATCTAGATGTTAGTTG
>NC_087204.1:95187921-95217921 GCF_015104395.2 Macrobrachium nipponense
GGTCCCCGTTGCCGAATAACCACTGGTTTCATGCAACGTAAAACCACCATACAAAACAAACAAAACCACCGAAGGGTAGTCCGAGTCTGAAGTAATTTCGAGTTCACATGAATTTTCGACAAAACATTTTGACAAGAAAAGGGAGAGAAAAACGATAAAAATTCAAGTACACGAGAAATAAGTTTTCATTTCAATCACTTTTAAACATAATCTACTCTGCATGGATTAAAGTAGATTTGATAGCTACTATATAGACAAAATGAATACACTTTTAGTCAGATAAGCGAGTAAAGATAAAAAAAGGGAAATAATGTATTTCGGGTCTATTTTTCTTATGAAATACGAATATCCATAAACAGGCAGAAAAATCAAGAATAAACATAAAAACGGGGAAAAATGTATTCCAGCTCCATTTTGCTCACGAATACGAATATCCATAAACATGCAGAAAAAATCGATATTTAAATACATATTGAGTCTGATATAGTAACGTTCTCACACGAATATCAAACTCGTATGGAGGACTGAAGATTACCATAAACAAACAAAAAAATAGTTACTGAGAGGTCAGTCGGAAGGTACTCTGCCTTACATAAATAAATATATATCTTTTATATATCAAGCCCTTTTTGGCCTCTCTGTGTCTTTTTCATAGATAAAATAAGTTTAGAAGTAGACTACCTGCACTGATTTTTTGCACCATCGTCAAGGTGGTTCCATTTATGCCAATATGTGATTACATCTACATGAATGTAATTACGCTTCCGTTCATAGAAAATTATCTCACTGCCGGATGTGTGCCAAACTGGGGTCTTAATTACAACAGTATATTTAAATTTTTTTTACGTAACATTGATACTGTAGTGATAGGTATATAAAACCATTCTCTTAAACATAAGCTCCAACGTGGAATCCATAGGAATTGTTTTTGGTAACCATGGTCCTTAAGCACGTAAAAATATCTAATCCTTCGGGCCAGCCCTAGGAGTGCCGTTAATCAGCTCAGTAGTCTGGTTAAAGTAAGATAAACTTAAACATAAGCCCAAGATCATCTACACCAGCATGGCTGTCCTTCCCTCCCTAACCTACATCGATATTTTAATATCTTGAGAGCATAGCACTACTGCTACGGATGTTCCATATAATCATTATTATCAACTGGGGATTATTTACAAATCTTAAAGGAAACCGTAGCTCTTTGGCCTATTGAGTCATGCATGCAGATATATTCTATATTCATGAGGCTAAACTCACTTATCTGGCCCAGCGCCATGCTGCCATATTGTTATCATTCGATTATTTTCTACAACTTTCCGCGATTTAGTTCAAATTTTGTTGTTTAATCCTTGTTTTAAAGCATTTTATAACCACTAATTTGCAAAACTTTCCCTTGGTCGCTGGGTTAAATTTATGTTTCATTTGATTTACCGTTTACTCTGCATCTCTGGGGAGGTTGTGGTAAGGGGGGTGGGGGAGGGGGAGGGGTGTCGAAATGCATCGATTTTGCCTAAGGCATACTTCGCCTTTTATGTGGCCCTGCAAACGGTTAAAAGTTATATCAGACAAGTCCTCTCCAACGTCATTTTCTTTCAGAAATATTTTATCTCAGACCAAGTTATCTTACATCTCTAAGAACAGGTAGGGCTTTCACAGCCGTGGCGAGCGAAATTTGATCAAACCAGATAAATCTAGTATGAATGGATCCAGCGGCTCGGGATAATTCCATAAGTGGAGACCAAACCAATTTAGTGCACATTCATATATAATTCACGCCCATACCTACACAAAAGCCATTTTGTAACGTAATTCTCTAATGAACGTAATTGTTCCGCATAGCGTATATATGTATGCAGTTGAAAGCGGTTCAGTCAGGTTTTTAAAAATGTTGAACATAAAAAGCCTTATAGTTTGCGGTCGTCTTCAATTACCGTCTGATACTACTACAGAAACACCGCTATTGGGGGGGGAGGGGGGGGTTATTAAGAGAGATACGAGCGGTAGGGAAGAGGTTGGTGGGGGGGGGGGTAAGGGGGAGAGGGATAGGTTGAGGAAGACTTGGAGGAAGGAAGGAGGAAGGAAGGAGTGGAGTGGGGGGGAGAGGCTAATGGAGATCTGACCTTCTCCTATGCTACATTAGCGGATCGATACGGGGGAGGGGGGGGGTGGGTAGGACGGTTTGGGAGAGACTGAGGTAAAGTGTGACGGGGGGGGGGGGGGGGGGGGGGGGGGAAGAAGGGGGAGAAAGCTAGTGTTTCTACCGCCAGTGTCTCTCCTTTCTCACTCACCTTTTATCCTTATTCCCTCCTTTTCTATACTTTTCCCTTCCTTACTCCTTTCTTAATGTCACATACAGGTAATTTCTTCAGGTATGATTTATCTTACGTTTCTTCGTTAGCTCATTTTGGTGATAGAAATTAGTTCTCGTTTTATGTGACTTGGCATCTATTTTTTTTCTCCTTGCGTCACAGGGGATATCTCACGTAGTAATAGTCTCTTTTTCTGCATCTTTTTATTTTCGTTCAAATACCTTTTACAATAAATGCTCCAGTTTAAGTGCTTCGCATCTCATTTTTCTACCTAAAAAGGAAAAAAGGAAAAAAAACTACCTCTCATTTATATTCAAACTGCGAATGTTGCTTGTTGTAAATCATACAGTCATTTCATAACAAAAAAATTAATTTAATTTCGCTATAAGTTGGATGACGTCTCAAACCGTTTCAAGTTTGCTATAACTAAATAGCAGGAAGCAATAACTGAAAAATAAGCGATAACAATGTAAAAAGAATGAAAAAAAGCTGCGTAATTATACAAGTAAAATATTAACAACTAGCTATCGATTACCGCAAAATTTAGACATCATCTCTCTCTCTCTCTCTCTCTCTCTCTCTCTCTCTCTCTCTCTCTCTCTTCTTTATACACGCAGACGCTCAGATATTTACACACGTACATATATATATATATATATATATATATATATATATATATATATATATATACTGTATGTATATAGTATATATATACACACACACAGATATATCTATATCTATATATATATATATATATATATATATATATATATATATATAAACATAAACGTAAACGTGTGCGTCCTTGTTTGGGCAAGAGAGAGAGAGAGAGAGAGAGAGAGAGAGAGAGAAGAGAGAGAGAGAGAGAGAGACTGCTATCGTCACCTGTCTTTGATCAAAGCAGTGACGAATGCCACACTAGCAGAGTTGGGGGAGGCCGGGGGGGGGGGGGGTGTAGTGCGGGGCAAGGAAGTCTGAAACTTTAAAAAAAACTTTAAAAAAAAAATTGTTCCAGTCTTTTGAGAATGTGTGAGAGTTTCTCCGTGATTCTCAGAAAGTGTTGCGTCATGGCATCCTCCGTCAGGGTGTACTGTGTTGGTGGTCCTCAGTTATGAATGTATGGGATTTGGGCCTGCCTCCCCGGAGCCCCCGGCCCCCGGCCGCCTGCCCCCCTCTCTTTTTTGCGTGCCGTTCAAATGTCGTTTCTTATGGGCATTTGGGTAAGCGTTTATATATATATATATATATATATATATATATATATATATATATATATATATGTGTGTGTGTGTGTGTGTGTGTGTGTGTGTATGCGTGTGTGTGTGTGTATGTATATATATATTGAAAGACTGAACACAAACACAAGGGAATTACCACTGTCAGATTCCTCTGCCTACTGTGCATATTCTCTTTGTATTTTGCCTGTTGATTAATCACACGTATATGTACCAAGTTTAATAACATTCAGCTCTGGGCGAGTGTTACAGGGCTTCAGTACTTATTAAAAGCTTCTCCACGAGCGAGAACCTTATTAATTTTTTCATCTAAGAATTTGCTAGCTACTGTATTTATAGTAAAGGATGCTCCGTTAAAGGATTCCTGCAAAAAAAATATAGGAATAGTTGCTCCAACGAATGGCAAACAAAACAGATATACACACACATATACATACATACATACATACATACACACACACACACACACATATATATATATATACATATATAATTTGTCCTTGCAGTTGTAAGTCAGAATGTGGATGTATTTGTTTACTTTGACATAGTCTTGAATGGCATAACCCAACGTGCACAAGAATTAATGATCATAAACGTATACCACCCGTGTATGTGCATATGTGTATGTGGACATAAGGCATTTACAAATACATTTTTACTGGCGTTTATTATTTGAGTCGATCCTCATTGTATAATACGTGCAGAACAGACTGGTAGACTTGGATTTAATTATTTGCAAACTAACGAGGTAAATTTGACTTTTACTTCACTGTAAACGATTTATGTGAATATGTAGGCGCAAAATTCGAACCTAAATTCTTTCCAAGTAACTGTTCCGTAAAAATAAAAGGAAGAGAGGCTATGTATTTTCCAGAGAAAAAACAAAACAAACACGAAAAACGATAGCTGAAGAAAAGGCAGGGGAACTTGAAACAAAGACCAACCCGTAATATTGACGTCGATTCTTATTTGCAAAAGCAAGGCAACACCTTTGATTCTATGGCACGTCTCATGAATGAGTACGGCATTACACGGACAATCTTGCGTGACATCAAGACTTCAATCCTGGACTCTACGTTTGCTTTTGGTCGACCAACAGCTGACCCGGCGTGGCGATCGGGTCAAAAGGGGTGGTTTACCGCTTATAGCACAGGATTAACATGGATGTATCATGTACTTACATTTAAAAATAGACTGATTCTGGTATTTAAAACACGGAAACCTATAATTAACTACGCGCGCGTGGATTTTATACAGATATAGACTAAAACAAACGGATGAATGACCGCTTATTTGATTTGCATCAAAAACTAGTTTGAAAGCAGCCGTGGTTTTTTTTGAAGCACACTTATCATATGAATGGGAAAAAATTTGTCTTTTCAGGTACTGGGAGTTTTCTGTTTTATATGATGGACAAAGTGACAATGGAGAAAAATGTACTACGAAAGAGATGATTTATTTGTAAGACAAGTTCCTCGTTGGACGAGTGGTTTTTTGCGCTCGGTTACCAATCCGATGGTCCGGAGATCGATTTTCGGCTCGGTCAACGGGGAATCAGAGGAAATTTATATCAGGCAATAGAACTTTATTTCTTGATATAATGTGGTTCGGATCCCACAATAAACTGTAGGTCCCGTTGCTAGGTGACCAATAGGTTCCTAGCCACGTAAAAATGTCTAATCCTTCGGGCCAGCCCTAGGAGAGCTATTAATCAGCTCAGTGGTCTGGTAAAACTAAGATATACTTAACTTTATTTGTAAGACAGACTGGCGTCACAGTAATAAAGGTCAGTGACTTCAGCGTCCGACTGTAGTTTAGCGGTTAAAGCCCCGAACGTCTCTCGTAGAAATTCAGTGAAAATCTCGTCCAAAAGCGTTAGGAAATCGAGAAGTTGAGCTTTCTATACATCTTTAGCCCGTAGGAGGTAGTGCCGTCAGTGCACCTCATGCGGTGCAATGTAGGCATTACTTAAGGTTCTTTGCAGCGTCCCTTCGGCCCCTAGCTGCAAAACTACTTTCCATTCCCTTTACTGTACCTCCTTTTCATATCATCTTCCTTCCATCTACTTCCCATCCTTTTTAAACAATTGATTCGTAGTGCAACTGCGAGGTTTTCCTCCTATTACACCTTTCAAACCTTTTCATTGTCAATTTCCGTTTCGGAAATATCACACACTTAGCATATTCTCACACACGCAAACTACTTATACATACACACAATATATATGGCCATTAAGCTACAGATGTCCTTTAATATCCAATTCGCTCTACCTGGGAATTAATACTCTTTCATATACTACGTATGTTAACCGAAAGGGAATTTTTCAGTTGATAATAATTTCGTCCTCTCGTGGTTCGAATCCACCAGAGGACGAAATTATTATCAATTAAAAATTCCCTTTCGGTTAACATTACGGAAATATATCAATTCCGAGGTAGAGCGCATTGGATATTAAAGGACAATTGTAGCTTAAGGCATATATATGAATTACGGTGATGAGATAAAAATTCACAATATATATATATATATATATATATATATAGCTATATATATATATATATATGTGTGTGTGTGTGTGTGTGTGTGTGTGTGTATACATATATATACACGTACACATTCTAAAGATATATGGCCATACCACGGCCACGTACTATACATATACGTACATACATACAAACACAGACACTTATATTTATGTGGGGCGTGTATATATATACAGATTACATGGCCATGGTATTTCCATATATTTTTAGAAGTGACCAGAAATGTCACGCTTACATTCTCATACATAATACACACACACACACACACACACACACACACACATATATATATATATATATATATATATATATATATATATATTATATATAGAGAGAGAGAGAGAGAGAGAGAGAGGAGAGAGAGAGAGAGAGAGAGAGAGAGAGAGAGTCCAACCAATGAAGGTATCGTTGGTGCCACTGATCAGTAATAACCATAATGGCAGACAAATATATTTTCGTGACCAATATATAATCTGCAAGTGGGAAAATTGCTTTAAAATCCACAGGACATGAGACTTTCTTGGTATATGAAACGCTAAAAAGAAAACAAATTATATGTTGGGTAAACCACTATATTTCCTTGAGTACAAGAATGAAAGGGTAATTCGCTGAAAATTTATAAATGCACTCTTATCGTAATTCGGCTGTAGAAAGTTCACATTTCTATCGAATTGAAAATGAAAATCGTTCAGCAAAAGACTGAAGGTACCTCTTTACTGGTTATGTAGTATATCAGTGTTTACCTTCATTAATCTTGAGTTCTGAGTACAAAACTTTTAACCCCTGAAAGAAGGTAATGATTGTTTCAGCTAATAGCCATCAAGGCTAATTGACTTAGAAGATTAATCTTTATCTTTGGAAAAGGGTAGGAAAATGGTTATACTAAGAGAGAGAGAGAGAGAGAGAGAGAGAGAGAGAGAGAAGAGAGAGAGAGAGCCATCCCTTGAAACCGCAGAAATCAAACAATTCTCAGTCTGCATTAAAGTTAATAAATCAAGTGGGTGGGCCTCTCTCTCTCTCTCTCTCTCTCTCTCTCTCTCTCTCTCTCTCTCTCTCTCTCTCTCTCTGAGTCTTCCTTGGATTTGAAGAATAAAACATTTCTCAGTCTGCAGCTCTCTCTCTCTCTCTCTCTCTCTCTCTCTCTCTCTCTCTCCCCGACCTCTCTCTTTAAAACTGTCAAGAATAAAACATTTGTCTCTCTCTCTCTCTCTCTCTCTCTCTGTCTCTCTCTCTCTCTCTCACTCTTCAAAACTTTGCATTTGAAAATGAAACATAAAATTCTGCAGCTCTCTCTCTTCTCGTCTCTCTCTCGCTCTCTCTCTCTCTCTCTCTCTCTCTCTCTCTCTCTCTCTCTCTCCGTGCCTTCCTTTAAAACTGCAGAATAAAACATTTATCTCTCTCTCTCTCTCTCTCTCTCTCTCTCTCTCTCTCCTCTCTCTCTGTGAAGGGTCACATTCCGGTATGTCCTATCTTGGGCGTGGCTTAAGTAGGTGAATGTGTGTGCGTGTGTGTGAGTGTTTGGTTAGTTATTATGCCTGATTACATGGCATGGTTACTTGAGGCCAGGGGCGAGGTATCATTATTCATTGCCCTCTTTGTGAGAAGCTAAACGGCGAAAGGTAAAGCCATTTGGCAATGTTTAGGAAAGAAATAAATAAAGATTAGGGACAGGCAGGAAAAGAAATGTGCGAGGGCAAGGAATAAAGACTGTTGATCATAATGATAATAATAAATTATTATCATTCAATTTTTTTATCTATCACATTCATCCTATTCGACTGGAGGTTTTAAAAGTGTCCGGGTTCCGGTTGCATTCTGCCACCTTAGGAGTCCATCATTTCTCTCTGTGTGTGCTGTTTCTAGGAGTACACTCTTCTGCACGAGTCCTGGAGCTACTTCGGCATGTAGTTTTTCCAGGTTCCTTTCAAGGATCTTGGGATCGTGCCTCCTAGTGTCCCTATGATTATGGGTACAATATCCTATGGCATATCACATATCCTTCATCTTCTTCTTCTTCTTCTTCTTCTTCTTCTTCTTCTTCTTCTTATTATTATTATTATTATTATTATTATTATTATTATTATTATTATTATTATAGCTGTTTCCACGGCATTTAATTTGTACAGTCCATCTCCATTCTTCTACACAAATTAAATGCAATAGGAACAACTATCATTTGAACGCTACTGCCTTCTTAGAAGGTCTCCTCCCTAATTATTATTATTATCATTATTATTGTTATTATTCATCTTCTCTTTCGTTAAGAAATTTCATGATTCAGGTGCGTCTTCAGAACCTCAGGATACTGACGACAGTCAAACCAGGAACGACAACGTCAGACGCAATATCTAGGCACTAGCAATGTCTTTCTCGATATATCTGTATTTATCATAATTAAGTGTCATTTTTATGCCTAAAGGAGTATTGAAGCAAAAGATGGAGATTATTGATCGTAATTTAATGGGTTAAAACACAAGTGGGAGTATATTCTCTTTGAAAAAAAACAAATAGTAATTTCAGACTTCACCAGCTCGTGGGGTCAGCGAAAACTGATAATGCAAGCTGACGCTTATTCATTTCTCTTTTCAATATGGGCAATGAACTGTGGTCTTTAGTAAGTTAAGTAAACTTTTACGTAAATATTTTCAATAAACAACGCTGAAGCATTTACAATTTAACGGGAATTGCGCCCTATCGCCATCAACATTTTGGAAAACTCGCTGTTACCCACATATGCTAATAAAAACGAAAGTAGCTTACGCGTTCAATTTCGTGAAACAATATTGAACCTCTGGTCTATGGGTTCCTCCCCGGGGAGGAAGCTTTCGACCACGCTACTTCCTACCTTGGTAAATAGGATTACCGACAGTCCTCCAGGGAGTGCCTACATTTAAAACTATCGAACTCATATACACTGTTACACATAGGAGGCCCGAGGACGAAGTTAAGTATATTTATGTATATATATAACATACATACATACATACATACTTATATATATATATATATATATAATAATATATATATATATATATATATATGTATATTATTATATGCTTATATATATTGTATATATATATATCATAATATATTAGGGCTTGTTGGCCTTGTATGATAAGGCGCCCTATGAGGGTAATGTTAGACTAGCGATAATCTTACGCTAACGTCGGTTGGTATTGCACTTCCATCTTCAATGGAGTGTCTGGGGGTTTGTAGATCACTTACGAAGTCGGTATTATCTTGTTGGTTATTACGGACGATGTGTTAAACTCATGTTGGTTCGGTGAGGAGGTTCTTGTAGAAAACACCTAAGTATAAAAAATTATATATTCTTCTGAAGTTTTACATGCTGAAGATCAGATATGATTGTACAAGTCTTCTAATAACGATAGCTTGATCGCTTCTGCCAATGATGATGGCTAGTCCTATTCCTCTACATGATAAAGCTTAGGTAAAGAGGTACAGGTCTTCTAATAACGATAGCTAACTCTGTTCTCCCTGTCTACCATCTCTGTTACAAGTTATGAAGGAACAGACAGTAGTTCGAACCATATGAACATACAATCCAAATGACATAGTTTCATACGAACACACAATCAAAATGAGACACGCTACAGATCACGTAGGCCGTTTGAATTGTAGGTCGGGGTAGTGTCTCAGCATGGAGCTGGACTAATATTTATAAACAATTGAATGACTACAGGTGACGGCATGTTATCTTAGCCTACATACTTATTGTATACGTCATCTTTAGCGTCTCTAGTCTGATCACATTCCTGCAAGCAATCTTTTATTTATATGGACTAACATTCCATATTATTATTATGTAAACACTTACATCAGCTCGGTCAGCTACAAAACCAACTACTGAATATTACTCAAACTTTGACTTGGCATTTGACTTATAGGAGTGTGATACAGACACTATGTGAATATATATATATATATATAAGTAAATAAAAATTCATGGTGTACATGAATTGATTCAAGTAATAAAATATAAAAACAATGATATTGGTAATAATAGTGATCACGTGATATATAATGATACAGTTTTTCACTTCATCTCATTAAGATACATATGCTACAGAAAATACTAATGTACTCTGATAATTGCATAGAATGAAGATTAACATGATAAAAAAATCATATTTCAACTGATAAAAAATTTCTATATGAATTGATAAAATTATTAATGTTTATGCTGATTGATTCGTTGTATGCTAACTGTTATATATCTGCGGATATTGTTAAGATAAAAGGTAACTGATTGATTATAGGCTACCTGATTTGTTTATACATATGTATATGGATTCATATAATTATGATTAATATAGTGCACTTTAAATAGATTCCTACTGCGTACACGCAAGATATATTTGATTCTGTTATTTATGATCATATAAGAGATTCCTATTGCGTACACGCAAAGATATATTTCAACTCTGTTATTTATGATCATTATATATAGGATACATGATACTTTATATATATAGGATACATGACCGAGGTTATACTACTTCACTTTTAACTAGCGTTCGAACAACCTTTTCGTCCATTACACAGTTCCAGACAACCAACCTATAGCCCAATGAACGGCCTATTTCACAGGGTTAAAACAAGGGGAAAATTTGCCTGGGCGGGTCCAACATTCTATATTGCGCTCATACTTATTCTCATGCATCCTAAGCTACACGATTACGTTCGCGATGAATAGATCATCCCAGCACGAGTCCTTCGCCAGCAAAGTAGAGTTGAATATCCTTCGGGTCGTAATTGTCGGAAGTATATGTCCCTTTTTGTAGTCGATTTCCGACAGTAGCCGGAGCGTTCCGCATTAAAACGAGATTAACGACGAGATACGGTGTCGGTCGAAGAAGTCTAAGACAAATTCCTTTTCACATTGTAGGCGGTTGTTACTTGACTGTAGTCGTCCGCTGCGACGAACGATTTTTTTGAAGTTGCGATGTGAAACTCTCGTACTGCAGGATACTGTAACCAGGTTCCATTAATCAGCCTGCAAGTGAAATTATACTTGTCACAAGGGCAAAGTAAATTCAGACAATCCATCCAAATACGGGAGGGAAGAGAGCCATTTAGACCAGACTTAACCCACATGAATTCGCTGATATTTTGGAATTCAAAAGAGTCCGCTGTACAAACTTTTTATCCATGGCATTAACAATGAGTGAACCTATCCAGGTCTATGATGACTGTAAAAATATCCATAATTATAAAAATAAATAGTATCATTACGAATCTCAAAGAAAATTCGATATTACTGGTAGTAAGTTACTAGACAAAGAAGTGGTAAAAACGGAGCTAATTGTAGATTGCCAGGCAACATAAGAGTCAAACGAGAAGATTAATCATGATTCCGTAGTTCTCTATGCTAACTGAAATTAAGTTGTGATAAAATCTGATCCCATGTGCCCTAACAAAAGTTTCATATTCAATTTTCTCGCGCGCATCCTCTGAGGTTAATTTTAAAAACTTTATTAATAGGTAGGAGATGCAACGAAAAAAACCCACTATGTAACTATTTAATTTCTATATAAACTTTGGGTTTTCAAGAAAATGCGACATTTTCCCATGACCTTGATACTTCTAAATGTCTATGAGGTTTCAGAAAAAAAAATTAATTCATTTTGATGTTATAGAAATCTATTTCCTTATTTTAGTTTATTAATTTTAAAATGATTGCAAGTTGCATTGCGCATACCGATAGACACTTGTACCTAACGTCTGCCTTGCCCATGAGAAAGTTCGGGCTAAGCATTCCTTTCTCCAGTCAATCTGCTTTTGCAAGCAGAGACACACACAGATGAAGCCTGTGTAAGCAGATTATTGAGGTTTAAAGGAACAAATGCTGATACAGCAATGATGACGTCGTCACTTGGCAGGAGATTGCTCTCAGCCAGCTAAGAGTTTTACGTTACTTGCTGTAATAAATACGACTTTAGGATAAATGTTGTTTTTTAATACTCGACCCACATGAGAAGAATGTCTGAAAAAAAACAGTACCAAAATTGAACAATATATTAGTTTCATGTTGGAAAAACTGCATGATTATGTTAAATTAAATATTCCTTATTGAAACTAAGGAAAAAGGTTTCCATACAAATTCTATATATATTATTAGCCCTGTATAAGATTCATATAGGATTATTTCATAGATAACATTTCACTTCTAGACTTCCTGACTTTAAAATCTATTTTATTTTATTTTATTTATTTATTTATTTTATTATTATTATTATTATTTTTTATTTTTCATTGACTACGAATATAAATCACCGGGACAGACAATATGTCAGTAGGTTTTGGATATGTGTTTGAACTTTAGCTTATTTGTCATTACTAAAGCGTTAAGTTAGAGTTCAAATCTTTACGCATATATATTTGGATATTTAATACCTATGGTTACGTTTTGCTTATTGATTTTATCGTGATTCCTTTTTTATTATAAATTGTAACCCTTCCGACTTCTTACGGAGTGTATTATATTGACTCCACTTGTATCCATATTTATCTTATTTTTTTTTTATATTTATTTATTTTATGTATTTTTTATATATATTTGATAAATTAATGGTTGGTTTGAATATGTGGAAAAGTGTTCTAGCGGCGTACTGTATAAGGCTACTTGCGGCATCAATTCTATAGATACAAGATATAAATGATAAAGGTATTTAAACCGGCGAGAACCGCTATAATCCAGTTCGGATCCAACATCACGAGTTGTAACTCGTAAGACATTGACACTTCCTATTTAATTATCCGTTATTCTACCAAACCGATTGACTCTGGGTGATAAATATATTATTGGGTTTTCTTAATGGAAAGGAATTCACACAAACGTGTTAAGGAGATTATTATTGATTTACACCACCCGAGTCACAGATTATTATGTGTTGAATTCCATATTTACTGATTTAGCACTCATAAATATTCGTAACGCACTCAATTGCGGTGTTTGTTTTTAGTGCTATTAATTCTATATAACGTGTCAAGGAACTATTAACACTAAGAAGTGTTTATTCCCTCTGTCACACGCGTAATTCTGTTAATAATTCTACGTATATTCTTTCAAGGATTGATTTGGCACAGGATAGGCCCTTAAACTGACAGGTGTCTTAGTGTATCCCTTGTTTTCATGACACGTGTTACAATTTAGTTATGTGCTTTTTATATCTGTAAGCATTGTAGGCCAGTAAAACAGTGATTTGGCTTTCTTGTGACATAGGAGGGAACCCTGGATGACGGAATGCAACCAGTTTATGACGATTGGTATGAGAGAGATTATTACTACTACCTGGTCGTTAGTCCTCTGCTGTGTTCTTCGGGTTTTCCTCGTCACAGACCTACATATAACATTACATTTGATTACATTATTCTGATACACATACTATAAATATACTTTTGCTTTAGGGTTTCTGCTCGAAGTATTTATTGTTTTTTGCCTAGCCACTGACCCTGTTTCCGTTTCGAAGTGTTTATTGTTTGGTGTTTATTGTTTTGCTTATCGCTGTTGACACTTGCTTTGTTCAGTTTGTAACAGTTCTGCGCTCCGACCCCAGATATTCAATGCTCGCGATCTCTTGGGTTAAGGAATTTTCTTGTTTAGATACGGTTTTAACAATAGGCACGGATGTTTCTATATCTTTTAGTCCAATTAATGGTTCTTTGCTGTATGGTGCGGGATTGCGGGATAATGCGTCAGCTATGATAATTGCTTTCCCAGGTAGATATCTTAACTTGGCTCCAAAGACCTGAATGATCATTTGTCACCGAGTTCCTTTTGGACTGTGATTAAAGCCTTTGAAAATCTCGGTAAAGGACTCATGTTCAGTAAAGACTTTATCAGGATAGCCATAGATTATGAACTTAAAATGTACTAGTGTTAAAGATACCTAGCCCTTCCTTGCCTATTACTGCATATTTACTTTCAAAGGGCTTTAGTTTACGTGAATAAAAAAACTATAGGGAAGAACTGTTTATCATATTACTGAAGTAATACCCTCTTACCCCTTGGTCTGAGGCGTCTGTTGCAATAAAAAAAAATTCCTTATTTAAATCAGGGATTTTTTTAAGTTAGGTGAGCTGCATTATTCCGCTTTTAAGATATCGAACGCCTGTTGATGCTTTTTAGACCATAATAAATCTACGCTCTTCTTCGTAAGATCTGTTAAAGGAGCTCTCATGATTGAAGAGTTACATATTTACATAACGATTGTAATACCCACTATTGCTAAAAAGTGCTGTATCCCCCTTTTACGTTAATAGGTACCGGAAAGTTATGAATAGCCGACACCTTACCATGGATTACTTTAAGACCTTGACAAGACACATAAAACCTAGATAACATGTTCGGTTTTAAAAACTCACATTTATATATTTTACTCTGAGACTAGCTCTAGTTTATGTGAATGTACTTCTAAGGTATTAGAAAAGATTACAAGATCATCCATATAGGCATGTAGGGTATCCCCTAAAAGTCTCCAAACACTATATTATAATTTGGGGCGCAACGTAAGCCAGAGGCATACGTAAAAATTGATAATGTCCCCTGAGTGTGCTGAAAACTGTGTATGAGGTACAAATCACTTAGGTAATGGTTATCTGGTAAAAGCCTTTTTAAGTAAGTCCAAGTTGGTGAAAAAACAAAATTCTTAACGCTAAACCCTAACAGAGATAAGATGTCGTCGGTACATCGCAACTGGAAAAACTATCGGGAGTCGTTTCCTTGTTTAAGCGACCAGTAGTAATCTTGCGCAGATACGCCAAGTCCGATCTCTTTATGGCAGACGTTTGAGGGAAAAAATTATATTGGTCTTATTTGTTGATTTCCTAATGGCTCCATATTACTAACAAATTTTTGCCAAACCTCGTCATTTATCTCCTATTTTTGAAATTTCATTGGGGTTCTACAGCGCAAGGTACCGTATTAAGCTTATGTTTGGTCCTTAGACCAGTACTTTGTTTTCAATGACCATCCAGTTATTTTTTCTCCCAGAGATCACTCCGCTAGTGGAGAAACTTCCTGGTATTTCAGGTAGAAAGATAAAAAAAAATCTTGCTGAATCACCTCTGCTTGAATGACTTGTTTACGGATATTACTTTAGATAGATTATCAGAGAGACCTCATCCACGACTGGTTGGGGCGTTGATTAAAAATTAGCAACAATAAAAAATGCGATATTTATAACTTCCGTATCCACGATATGTATACTTTGTTTTAGGGCTTTGTTCGCGGAAATAGTTATATTTTCAGAGTGTCCGGGAAGGATTAAAATTTCATTTCCAGCCAAAGTCTTTTTACACGCCACTACGACATTCGAGGGTGCATGCTTCTCGAGATTTTGCGTGCAACAAATTGCGACTGCGGTTGTGGGGAGAATTTCTGTTGGGGTCAATTTGAACAATGTTACGATTTATGAGACCAAAGATTTGTTCTTTTATTATTAAGAAATTATTATTTTGATTAAACTGTCTCATTTTTTGTTTCAAACGGATTTAAAATTATGTTTGAAGTGGTTTATAGGATTTTCCTTTGAATAAACACGCCATTATTTTTGGCCAGGATTAAGGATAAACTTTTGTATAAACCCCTAGATGAATCTTTTACAATTTACACTTAGATACAGATCAATGTTTTTTATTAACTATAGAGGTATCTGTAAACGCTCCCGCTTCGATTATCCGGGACGTTCTCCATTAGGGAAGTTCGAACAAAACAGACGGTGAGTCCGTAAATAACAGGAGATTACGTGTACTAAAGGAATAATCTAAAACAATTTTTGGAATTTTCTAATTCTTTTTTAACGGTCGCGTAACAGTCGGGCTTCATCCACCACTAACTCATAATAACTTAATTATGTATTAAAAAAAAAACGAAAACCTGCTCTTGATTACTTTATTAAACGGTTACGTCTTTGTGATTGGCATAGGGAAATTTCCTTTTTAATTTTTAAAAAGGTAATTTGGGATGTATGATCCAACATTGCTTTTCCCCACTCTGCTAGAGTCGCTTATTGTGTGGAAATTTGCTTTGCTTTGAAAACGTCGGCAGTGTTTGGACTGACCTTCTGAACCGCATTGAACTAGGTGAACACAGTCACCGAGTTTGATTGTTTGATTCTGAACGTGGGCTACTGTTTCTATTTTCTTTTTGTAATAATTAGGATCCTTCTCTTTGTTTACCATAGGCCGAACTGGTATTGTGTGTTTTTAGCATTATGTTTGATGGTTACGATATTAAAGCAATGAATGACGAACTATTAGAAACAACCTGAGGCGATTACTAATAAGACAAGTTATCACTACTGCATTCCATGTATTAACTGTTTGTACTTAATTCTTTGCTCCAAAATTGAAATAGAAATAGGAGGGATCCTGGTTCAGCGCATTTAGCCTGATGAAAGTTTTTTACAGATATGTTATTTTCCTTGCAACTCCAGGCCTAATTTTTAAAAGTTAAGTTGAGTCATTGAGGTTCGGATATTTTATATAACTTCAAAAAACTCAAGGGCTAAAACCTGCGGATCGGGACTTTGCAAAGGAGCATTTTATTGTCATGGACCGCAAATAGTGTTACCTCTTAGTTTTATATAGATTTGTACGGGTGTTTTCCACTTGTTTGTTTTTTGTGTGTTTTTCTAATCACTACGGTGATTTAAACGACACCCTTATCCATGCATCTGTATAAATATCAGACGTCCACTGCGTAAACAAAGCATATTCACTGTTTTAAATATGTATTTGTTACCGTAATGGGATTAATAATCACCCCAAAATGGATAAAATTCAACATAGTTACTGATTATTGATGAATTTCAGTAGAACTTCTTGGAAACAGACAACTCAAAGATTAACAAAAACTCGCAGTAGCGAAATCTCAATGATGTTAGATAAATTTTCTGTAAAAAAGTAAGATTAAGAATGTCTCGTAACTTCAGCCACAGGAAAAATAACGAAAATTTCGACCGGCCAAAGGAAACACTCAAAGATTACTCCAAATGAATAAAAAAATTGTACTTAGCTTGCTTTTGTGGGAAGTCACGGTGGGTTCCGGATAACCGACAGACACGGACCTTGGACCTCCTTCTTATTATTTAGCGGGATGGACCTGTTTGGCTTCAGTTTTCCCCCCGTGGCGCGTTTGCTTTCCGATGATTCGAGGCACCCTTGAAAGATACCGATGCTGGCAGACGCGGGTTCGGTTATTTGTTTCTTGCCAGTGCCGGGGGAAACGCTCACTAACGATGTTTTCTTGAATGATTCTTTAATGAGAGAACGAAGCCTTTGCGTTGTCCGTAGGAAAAAGACACGACACGTTCGGTTTTGTTTCTTGAAGTTATTCACGTAAACGATGATTACTAAGTTTGGTTGGGAAACAAATCTGTTGCTTTCGTTCGTCGTTGAAAGAGTTTCTTATGGTGTTTTCTGAAGTCCGATCACTAACGATGATACTAGGTTGCTTTGAAGAAATCTGCTGCTTCCGGTAGTCGTTGATTCTTCTTTAATGATAGCATGATTTTTATTAATTCTGGTTTGGTTTTTCTTCGTAGGACGTTGTAGAGTTCTTTCTGGTACGCTGGATCCCACCAATATTAGGGCTCTTGTGCCTTGTATTGATAAGGCGCCCTATGGGTAATGGTAATGTTAGACTAGCGATAAATCTTTACGCGAAAAGATCGGTTGGTTAGTTGCACTTCCATCTTCAACTGGATGTGTCTGGGGGTTTGTAGAGTCACTTACGAAGTCGGTATAGTTAATCTTGTTGGTTAATTACGACGATGTTGTTAAACTCATGTGTTGGTTCGGTGAGGAGGTTCTTGTAGGAAAAACATTAACTAATTAAAAAATATAAAAATTAATTTCTTCTGAAGTTTTTTTACATGCTGAAGATCAGATATGATTGTACAAGTCCTTTCCTAATAAAACCGATTAAGCTTGATCGCTTCTGCGCCGAAACGATTAAGGATGGCTAGTCCTATTCTTCCTCTACATGATAAAGCTTAGGTAAAGAGGTACAGGTTCTTATAAATAACGATAGATAACCTCTGTTTCTCCCTGGTCTACCATCTCTGTTGACAAGTTATGAAGGAACAGGGACAGTTAGTTCGAACATATGAACATACAATCCGAAATGAACATAGGTTTCATACGAACACACAAATCAAAATGAAGAAACAGCGCACAGATTCACGTAGGCCGTTTGAATTGTATGGTCGGGGTAGTTTGTCTCAAGAAGCATGGGAGCTTGGACTAATATTTATAAACAATTGAATGACTACAGGTTGACGGCATGTTATCTTAGCCTTACATACCTTATTGTATAATCGTCATTCTTTAGCGGTCTCTAGTTCTGATCACATTCCTGCAAGCAATTTCTTTTATTTATATGGACTGGAAAACATTCCATATTATTATTATGTAAACACTTACACACACACACATATATATATAATTATATATAGATTAGTATATATTATATTGAGATATATATATATATATATTTAAAATGTTAGGACCCCATCCTTAGAAGGTATTGGGTAATCCTATTTACCAAAGGTGGGGGAAGCAATCGTTGGTCGAAAGCTTTCCTTTGCTTGTTTATATTTTTTGTATGCTTTTACAATTGTTTTCGACACATTAATTTCCTTTTTTTTTTTTTTTGCATATTTTTCTGGTGGCAATCTGGGATATTTACCTAATTAAAGGCAGTAGAGTATCCGAAATTTCAAATTTCAAAAACCATTTTGACATCGTTGTTTTCTTAGTATAACCGTTCCTTTAAAAAATCTAAACTTTCTTTGTTCAGTAATATTTGTCCTCGTTTTTCGGTGGTTTGCAACTGAAATTGGGTGTCCCATTGTTAACTATGAAACTTATGTTGTAATCGAATGAGCGGTCCTTTGATACATGAAATGAAGTTTACCTTGATAGACTTGTTTGTTGCAGGTCGAGAGTAATTATAACCGGGCGTATAATCCCCTTTCATGTTATTCCACCCTCATATTGCTCCTCACGCGGACAAGCCTTTATGCAGATTATTTTGAGACAACATTTTTTATATATGTGGATATATATCGATATATATAATAATATCGTATATTATAATGATATTATATTTATATATAATATTTATGTGTTGGTGGGTGTGGGTGGTGTGGTGATGGAGCCCAATAAAACCGGCCAAAATGTAGAAAATCGCTGAAATTACCAGTTAGTTTTTCTACACATTTTGGCCGTTTTTATGGGGCGCCTTTTATTAGATGGAATTCTGTTTTAACAAAGAATAAATATTCCACACACACACACACACACACAAACACCCACACACACACATATATAGTATCATATAGATATATATAATATATATATTAATATATATTATATATACATACACATGATTCTTCGGTCACTTACACACACGTGATTTTTTTTTATTACTCATAAATATTAAGCCACAAAATAAAAACCGTTTAAACATCCAGCTTACTGTAACATTGGGAATAATAACTTATAACCCAACAAGCTCCTTATAATTGTTCAGATGCTTAATTAAATCCCCGGGCATTGATTCGATTCTGTGCTTGTTTCAGAAACGACACACAGTGACTTTGACCTCCTTGGCTATTCAAGGTACTGACGTATTTTATCGGAACTATAACTCTCTGTGGGTGGGTGGAAGTTATTGTCAAGGTATGGAGGACTGGATAATAAAACGCTTTCTGTAGGTTTTAATAGTTGGTGATATTATAATATATAGAATATATATATATATATAATATATATATATATATAATCCTATATATATATATAATAAAAGCTCATAAAAACGCCCAAAACTATAGAAAGAAACGTACTAATATTTTCAGAGACCTGCTGTCTCTCCTTCAGGTAGGTAATTTACGAGAAAAGCTACAAAAAAGGCTGAAGAGAGAGACAGCCAGTCTCCTGAAATATAGTTACCTTTTCTTTCTATATTTTGGCGTTATTTATGGGCTCCTTTTATTATAATATAAGTAAAAATTAATATATATATATATATATATTATATGATATGATATCATATATTATATATATATATTATATAATCTACATAAATATAATATATATTATATATATAATATTATATATAATATATATATTTATATATATCATATATATATATATATATAATTATATAATTACGGAGAGAAACATAATTATTCCCCCCCCCCCAAACCAAACAAAAAAAAAATTAGGGGTTTTTTTTTTTTTTGTGGGGGGGCAGGAAGGCGGTTGTCCGTTGTATGTTTGAGGAAAAGTAAGCCTAGAAGATCATTATACCAAAGGTTGGTCCATCGAGGTAAGGTCCAGTTACCATTACGAGTAATTTATCGCTTGTAATTCGGTTACCTGGGACTTTTATGGGACACCCTGAGGACATCCCGCCATATTTACAACTGACCCACAACTACAAGTCTATACAAGGTAAACTAATTACCATCTTGAACAAATTTGGGTATCAAAGACTGTCTGACTCATCGATTGACAACAAAAATAAGTTTGAATATTACGATGGACCACCCATTTGGAGTAGGTCGTTCGAAAATTTTGGGACAATATAAATTTACTGTAACGAAGATGCTTTAATATTTGAAAGGATGATTAGGTACGCAAACCAAGTTGTCAAAATGGATGTTTGAATTGTCGATACTCTACCGGCTTTATTTAATAGGAAAGGACAATAACAAACGGACTGCACAGGAAATCTTGCCAAAGAAAGAATTACTGTTTGCTAAAATACGTTTAGCAGCAAACAATAGTTTATTTTTTATGACTTTGTTTTTGCAAAATTCTGTTGGTCAGGCCAAACTTGGGGCAAACCGTGCATATATAATTAGTTCACCTGGTCCCTGTTACAAACCCAAACCCCGAATCGAAAACCAACACACACGCCCACACACACACACACACACAACATATATATATATATAATTATGTATATATATATATAATATGTATGTATGTATGTTATTACTATAACATAAATATTATATATATATAAGTATAATAGATAGATATATAATATATATATATATATATATTATAATTTTCAAAAATAGAAATAATATATATATAGATATATATATATAGATATATTATATTATATATATTATATATATATAATATTCTATTTTGAAAAAATATATATAATTATCATATATTAATAGTTTGATGTCAGTTTATTACATTACATAAACAGTACATCATTGAGGCTACAAATTTCCGTTTAATATCGAATAAATTCACTTCTACTTTTCGGAATTGAATATATTTTCATATATGTAGCCGAAGGGGAATTTTTTTTTTTTTTTGGGGGGGGTTTGTTTTTTTTTTTTTTTTTTTTTTTTTTTGATAACAATTTCGCCACCCCCACATTGGATCCGAACCACTGCTTCCCCAAGTGGACTGGGACGAAATCAGGACCCAGTGACGGATATCAAGTCAGCTAACCAGAGGACTGCTATATAAGTTCATATCGATTATGACCTTTAACAAATCACCCTCGAAAACTCGGTGTATTCGTAATTAGAACTCGATATGAAACCCCGGTCTACCATGTTAGCCCAAATTTGAGCGTTTGGAAACAAAACGTAGCCTTATTATGAATAATATCACATCGAACCGTGATTTCATTTAATATTTATCATTGAGTACAAAACTTTCCTTTAATATCTAAATTCCACTACTACTTCGGAATTCGATATAATTTTCATATATGTACCGAAAAGGGGAATTTTTTTAGTTGATAAACAATTTCGCCCCCACATGGATCGAACACACTGTTCGCCAGTGGACGGGGACGGAAATCAGGGGGACCCAGTGACCGATATCAAGTCAGCTCAACAGAGACGCTATAAGGTTCATATCGATTCCTGGACCTTACAAATCACCCTCGAACTCGGTGTATTCGTAACTTAGAAATCACGATAATGAAACCCAACCCCGTCTACCAGTTAGCCAATTTTGAGCGTTTGAAACAAAACGTAGCCTTATTATGAATAATTCATCACATCCGCAACCGTTGTTTCTATTCATTTATATGGATCATTGAGCTACAAAATTTCCTTTAATAATCTAAATTCACTCTACTTCAGGAACTTGATATTATTTTCAATATATGGTACCGAAGGGGAATTTTTTTTAGTTGATAACAATTTCGACCCCACATGGGATCGAACCACTGTCCAAGGTGGACGGGAACGAAATCAGGAGCCCGAGGATCCCGCTAATCAACGTCAAGCTAACAGAGGGAACGCTATAAGTTCATATCGATTCTGACCTTAACAAATTCACCGCCCTCGAACTGTCGGTGATATTCGTAACTTAGACAATCGATATGAAACCCCGTCTACCATGTTAGCCAATTTTTTGAGCGTTTTGAAAACACTGTAAGCCTTATTATGAATAATCATCAACATCGAACCGGAGATTCATTATTTATTATCATTGAGCATACAAAGTTCCTTTCCTTAATATCTAAATTCACTCTTACTTCGGAATTGATATATTTTTCATATGATTGTACCCGAAGGGGAATTTGTTTTTTGAAGGGTTTGATAACAATTTTCGTCCCGCCCCCACATGGGATCAGAACCACTGTCCCAAAGTGGGACGGGGACGAAATCATGGACCCAGTGACCGCTATCAAGTCAGCTAACAGAGACGCTATAAGTTTCATATTCCCGATTCTGACCCTTTAAAACAAACCACCTCGAACTCGGTGTTAGCGTAATTAGAATCGATATGAAACCCCGTCTACCATTTAGCCAATTTTTGAGCCGTTTCGAAAAACACGTAGCCTTGATTAATGAATAATCATCACATCGAAACCGTGGGATTCATTTGATAGATCATTGAGCTACAAATTTCCTTTAATATCTAAATTTCACCTCTACTTGCGGAACTTGATAATATGTTTTCATATTAGGTGTACATATATAGAAAATATATCAATTCCGAAAAGTAAGAGTGAATTTAGAATATTAAAGGAAATTTGTAGCTCCAATGATATATAAATGAATCACGGTTCCGATGTTGATGATTATTTTCATAATAAGGCTTACGTTGTGACAAAACGCTCAAATTGGCTTAGAAACATGGTAGATGGGGTTTCATATCGAGTTCTAAACTTACGAATACACCGAGTTCGGAGGTGATTTGTAAGGTCAGAATCGTCGATATGAACTTATAGCAGTCTTCTGTTAGCTGCCTTGATAGCGTCAACTGGGTCCTGATTTCCGTCCCCGTCCACTTGGACAGTTGGTTCGATCCCTATGTGGGGCGACAAAATTGTTATCAAACTAAAAAAATTCCCTTCGGTACAAATATATTGAAAATATATCAATTCCGAAGTAGAGTGAAATCTTTAGATATTAAAGGAAATTTGTTAGCTCAAATTGATATATAAATGAATCACGGTTCGATGTGATGATTATTCATTAACTAAGGGCTACGTGTTTGCAAACGCTCAAATTGGCTAACATGGTAGACGGGGTTTCTATTCGATTCTAATTTACGAATACACCGAAGTTCGAGGGGTGATTTGGTAAGGTCAGAATCGATATGAACTTATAGCGTCTCTGTTAGCTGGAACTTGATAGCGTCAACTGGGTCCTGATTTCGTCCCCGTTCCACTTGGGGACAGTGGTTCGATCCCATGTGGGGGCCCCC
This sequence comes from Macrobrachium nipponense, assembly GCF_015104395.2. Lineage (NCBI taxonomy): Eukaryota > Metazoa > Arthropoda > Malacostraca > Decapoda > Palaemonidae > Macrobrachium > Macrobrachium nipponense. The sequence continues at coordinate 95,211,736 of NC_087204.1, forward strand.
CCCCGAAAATTGTTTATTGGCAACTAAAAAAGTTCCCCTTCGGTACATATATTGAAAATATAGCCCAATTCCGAAGTTAGAGTGGAATTTAGATATTAAAGGAAATTTGTAGCTCAAATGAGATATAAACTGCAACACCCGGTTCGATGTGATGATTATTCATAAGAAGGCTTACGTGTTTCAAACGCCTCAAATTGGCTAAACATGGTAGACGGGGTTTTTCATATCGATTCTAAGTTACGAATACCAACCGAGTTCGAGGGTGATTTGTTTAAGGTCAAGGAATCGATATGAACTTATAGGCTCTGTTAGCTGACTTGATGGTCACTTGAAAAGGGATCATGCTCTTCTTTCCTGTCCTGTTCCTTCCCCATTCCCCGCGCCTCCTCCCTTTTTCCTTCGGATCCTTGTCCCCTCCTCCTGTCCATCCTCTTATCCTCCTTGCTCCTCCATTTCGCCCTCGCTTCCTACTCCCTTCTCTCCCTGTTCTCCTGGCCCCTTTCTCTTCCTCACCCCCACTCCGGTCCCCTCCCCCTTTCTGGGTCCTCTCTTCCCCTCCCCCCCACGCCCCTCCGCCCCCTCACCTCTCCTCCTTTCTGCCCTCCTCCCTTTTCCTGTCTCCGCCCCTTCCACTTGGCCCCTTCCCTACTCTCTCCTTCCTCCCCTTCCCTGCCCGACCCCCCTCCTGCCTCCTGGCTCACTTTCCTTGCCTGTTGTCCTCTTCCACCTTTCTCATTCACCCTGTCCGCCCTGCCCCTGCTCCTGTGGGGGTTCCGAAATTTCGTTCACCGTCAACTTGGACAAAAGTGGTTCCCCGATTCCAATGGTGGGGCGAAAAATTGTTCTCAAACTTAAAAAATTCCCCTTCGGTACATAGAAGAAAATATCATCAAATTCCGAAGTTAAGGGTGAATTTTAGATATTAAAGGAAAGTTTTGTAGCTTCAATGATAATATAAATTAAATCACGGTTCGATGGTGATGATTATTCATAATAAGGGGCTAACGTGTTTCAAACGCTCAAATTGGCTAACATGGTAGACGGGGTTTCATAAGCGATTCCTAATTACGAAACTACACCGAGTTCGAGGGTGATTTGTAAGGTCAGAATCGATATGAAACCTTATAGCGGTCTCTGTTTAGCTGGACTTGATAGCGTCACTGCGGGTCCTGATTTTCGTCCCCGTCCAACTTGGACAGTGGTTCGATCCCATGTGGGGGCGAAAATTGTTTATCAACTAAAAAATTCCCCTTCGGTACATATATGAAAAGTATATCAATTCCGAAAGTAGAGTGAACAGAGAATTAAAGGAAAAATTTGTAGCTCAATGATATATCAAAATGAATCACGGTTCGATGTGATGATTATTCATAACAAGTGGCTACGTGTTTTTTCAAACGCTCAAATTGGGCTTAACATGGTAGACGGGGTTTGCATATCGATTCTAATTACGAATACCACCGAGTTGACCGAGGGTGATTTGTTTAAGAGTCAAGGAATCAGAATCGATATGAAACTTGTTATAGCGTCTCTGTTAGCCTGACTTGATAGCGTCACTACTGGTCCTGATTTTCCGTCCCCGTCCACTTGGGAACCAGTGGGTCGATCCCTATGGGGGGGCGACAAATTGTTATCAACTAACTAAAAAAATTCCCCTTCGGTTTACCATATATAAAAATCTAATCAATTCCGAAGTAAGAGGAATTAGATATTAAAGGAAATTTGCTAGCTTCAATGAGATATAATGAATCACGGATTGCGATGTGATGGATTATTCATTACCAATACCAGACATATTATATAATATAATATAATATCTATATATATATATATTACATATTATTATATAATAATATATTGTTGTGTGTGTGTGTGTGCTGGTGTGTGTTCGATTGGGTTTTGGTAACAGGACCCGGTGAACTAATTATATATGCACGTTTTGGCCCCAACGTTTGCCTGACCAACAGAAATTTTTGCAAAAAGTCATAGGAAATAACTATTGTTTTGCTTAAAACATTATTTACTAAACAGTAATTCTTTCTTTGGGCCTGAGATTTCTGGGTGAGCAGTCCGTGTATTGGTCTTTCTATGTTAAAATAAAAGCCCAGGTAGAGTTATCGACATTTCAAACCAAATCCAATTTGACAAACTTGTTTTGCTTTACTTAATCCCATTCCTTTAAAAACAAATTTAAAACATTCTCGTAAGACAGTAATATTTTGGTCCAAGAGTTTCGACGCTACTCAAAAATGGGTGTCCATCGTAATACTTTTAAAACTTATTTGTTGAATCGATGATCAGAGTCTTTGATACCAATTTGTTCAAAGAATGTATATATTATAATATATATATATATATATATTATAATATATATATTATTATAGATAAGATATTAGATTATTATATACTTAGTATAGGTATATATACATGTATGTACAAATAAATTTCTTCTGTTAAAAACAGGATACGTTCTCAAGTATAAAAGGACCATTAAAACAACTCTGGGTTTAAAGCTAATGACTATATTTTCGGTGGAAAGTTAGTCCACCGAAATAAATTACTTCTTAGTCCTTAAACCAGTGTTTTAAATGGGGTCCTTTGTTTCTACTTTATTTATATATATATATATATATTATATTATTATATAATATATATATTATATATTAAATAAACCAATATGCCTTTCTGGCCCATTAGAGGGATTTGACACGAGAAATCGTCGCCTTTTCCCCGTTTCCTAAGCCATTATATTCTGTGGGATGAGGTTGCCAGCCCTAGTGCCCTGGTCATATCTTGGTTGGTTCAGCCCAACTTAAGTATTCAACCCAGTTTCCCCAATAATTTCCTGTTTATAAATATTTTCAAGTTAGCTAGAGCTGTCCGCCATTCCTTTATTTGTTTAATGACGACAGGATTTTAAATGTTTGAAACTTGCTAATTACCATGTCAATACACTTAACTTACCGTACCTAGAAACTTACGTTGATAGTTTCGTTAATTAAACCTCCCAACTTGTAAATGAATGTTGACATCTGAACTTACCAATTTTTGAGAAAAGGGAAGTTTGGTCAATCATGGTTAGCCAGCCAATCCGGAAAATGGGCCTAAGTTAACCTAATTCCCCCCCCCCCCCCAACGGTGGACTTGTTCTTAATGAAAACGGAAGCCGGAGTTTTCTATGCACAATTACAGGCCGATTGTAATCGATGTTTGTCACCAGAGCATAGGTTATTGCTTTGAGGAAACATTACGGTTAAATTAATGTGGATTCTCTAATTTAAAGTTTAATATTTTCCCGTCACCCCGGTTATCCAAGAGGCAATGCTAGAAGCTTAGATGTAGACATACATTGAACCCACTTGAGACGTCTGTTCTTGAAAAGAAACCCCAAACCCCCAACAATTACTGTGTAATAAAACGTTGTTTACCATATAAAGTATGTTTACATTTTAATTTTATTCAACGTTCGAGTAAATTTCAAGAAACGTAAATACTTATTTAAAGTTAAAACACGTTTATACACAGTGATGTTGTAGGGTTTCTTTTTCAATCTTCAGAAGAAAACTGAAAAGAAGTTTTTGGTTTGGTAAAGTCTTTTTTTTTTTTCGAATCGTGAATATCCTCAGCGAAATATTATGCAATCAGAGGATTTGTAAAATTCCAGATAGCAATAGTTATGTCGGAAATGTTTACCATTGAAAAAAAAAAAAAGGCTAAAACGGAAATTCTTCTTCCAAAAAACCATTTATAAGGGAAAAAAAAATTATTTATTTTGTTAGAAAAACATTCCAGTTTGTTTTACGTCCACCCGCATTTAATTGGTTATGTCGACCTTGATCTCGTTTTGAGTTGTTCAGTACATATAACAGGGTGGAAAAAGATGCAATCAACTATTTAACTTTCTTTCCCCATTGAAAGAAAAAACACCAGGCCGTCCAAAAACGAAAACATAAACCCCGGTATTATTCTTTTCTTACTGGAAGGTTAAAGGATAATATACAAAACAGTCAGGAATTGCCTTTCTAACGAAAATGGCAGGGAAGTTTATTAAATGTTTTTTCGTTAATAATTGATGATGCAAAGTTTTTTTTTTATTCTTGTTAGACTCATTTCACTTCATTGTTTCTACTCCGAAGTTTCCTGCAGGGTGGATTATGGTAGACGCCTTAGATTTTAGATTATTAATTATTTTAATCCCAAACAATCATGGAAAAAGGAAAATACACGCCAACAAATCGAAAGGTTCAGGTTACTAACGACACTGTGAAATTTCTTTTGCAATCTTACTATAATAATGGGCGTAATGTCCTGTCCGTTCCGTCTGTCATTCACAAATAACCAAAAAAGGCCAAACAGCTGGTCCCGATAGGCCATGAAACTTGGGCAGGGTTATTTAGTGGGCGACCCCTTAAAATGGTTTCTTTAATAATTGGGTTTTCATCAATACCCCTTTCCCCCCCCCCCCTCTCCGAAGTGGGGGGTAAAGGGGATGAGAGAAGGGATTTCCCTGAAACGCTGGTTCTGCCCGTGAAACGAGGCTGGTATGCCCGTAGACTAGTTTACTTTACGAATTTTTCATTACAAATAATTTCTGTATACATATATTTTGCTAGTAAATAATAATACCTAAAATCAAATAAAATAATCACCCTTCGCAAAGAAAAGCGTAATCAGACATCGAAACGAACTCCCAGTGGACGCGAATATGGAAACAAGGCATAAATGAAAATTCCAACTGCACAAACAGTGAGGATCAAACATAATGAACATAACAAGGGGGCCATTTCCTATCACGTTCTGGGGGAGAGAGAGAGAGAGAGGCAGGCTGGGTTCAAGGGCGGCTGGAACGGACTACATAACATATTCCAGGCAGCGTCGAAAAGAGGAAGAGGACATTCGAGGCCACCCCCTTCCCTCACGCGATTGGGGTTAACTTGAGGGTCCACTGGACGGTTGTTATGCTAATAATAATGGTGGTTGTGATACGTACATATAGTATAGATATTATATATACACACATACGTAACGTAAAATATATATCATTATAATTATATATATGTATATATATATATATATCTTTATATAGCTTATATATACATATTAAATATATATATATAATATATATTAGGTAAACTAATTAATAATATTGTGTGGTAGAATATTCATTTTTGCGTGTTTTACAAACTTTATAAATATCGATACGAAATTTTCAAATATGAAACTATGAAGTTATCGTGATTCAGATCTTTAACCAAAGAAAGCTCATAATCACACGAGTCAATAAAATGGGAAAAAAAAGTAAATAATGAGTAGTATGCCGGTTTTATTTTATTTAAAATATATACAGCAGAAAGCTCTCGATGACAGCACGGTCTTCCTTGTATATATTTTTAATAATAAAATCAAACAGGTATACTACTGTGGATTTACTTTCCCATTTTATTGACTCGTGTGATTATGAGCTTTCTTTGGTTGAAGATCTTAATATTTTTTTTCACGATAACTTCATAGTTTTCATATTTGAAACTAGGAATTAGTGAATTTAACAGTAACAGTTACAGTAACAATATTTAGAAAAAACTGCTCGAATGTTTCTTCGATCAAATTCATATGATTTGCATAATCATTTAAACACGAAAGGCTTTCCTGCTTTATTATTATTCGCATAATCTTCCAAGTGCCTACTTTAAACAGCTACACAATTATACAAGTGCCTATTTTTAAAATATACACAATTTTCAATTTTCTAAGTGCCTACTTTAAACATATACCAATTTTATAAGTGCCTATTTTTAAACTTACAAACACAATTTTATAAGTGGCTAATAAACACATACACAATTTTATAAGTGCTACTTTAAACATACACACAATTTATAAGTGGCTACTTTAAACACACACATTTAATAAGTGCTAACTAACTTTTAAAACATATTCACAATTTTATAAGTGCCTATTTTTTTGTTTTAACATACACAATTTTCATAAGTGCCTACTTTAAACATACTACACAAATTTTATAAGTGGCTACTTTAAACACCAAACATAAGTGCCTACTTTACAATTTTATTTCACAAATTTTATAAGTGCCTATACATATACAAACTTTATAAGCCTACTTTAAAACATATACACCAATTTTATTAGTGCCTACTACAATACACAATTTTATAAATAAACTACTTT
>NC_087204.1:95222921-95235421 GCF_015104395.2 Macrobrachium nipponense
AGAATCCGACGGCATTAAACAATTGCTACACGGGAATGTTGACTGTGCTCAGTACTTGGATGGGTGATCACCAAAATATGCTAGACGATTTTGGTTCGTTTTGCTCTTTAAACAACCCCCCCCCCTCCCCCCCCCCCCCCCCCCCCCCCGGCCCCCCCCCCCCCACAAGCAGGCCTCACCCCCGCCGAAAAAAAAAAACAGATCGGAAGACACGCAGTTTCTGGTTGAAAAGTTATATAGGTATCCTTATACATATAAATTAATCTATTTTATACATATTGTTTATATATGCATACATACTCTCACACACACACACAGACACACACACACACACACACACACACACACATATATATATATATATATACATATATATATATATATATATATATATATATATATATATATATTTTGATAATGTGTGCTCACCAGCACCTGAAAATTCGCATATGCTATGAAATATTGCCTTCATTATACAATGTTGTGAACGTGTTTAATACGCCAAAGAAAAAATAGATCACCAGCCATCCATGCATACAAACAAAACAAGCACACGAAAATACAGATAAGACATTCCCCCCCGCCCACACAACCTTAACCGGAAAAACCAGATAGACAAACAATCGAATTGTCACAGAGACAATCAGCCCCCGTAGGCCTTAGTTAGTGTGTGTCAATGACTCTGCGAACGACTCCGCTGTCAGAATTGCGATACAGTTTTCTCATGCAACATCGATCCAGAATTTTCAGTTGCATGTGCACCGTGCAAAATAGAAAAAGAAAAAAAAAAAAACTGACGACATCGATAGAAGTAGAGAGGAGGACATGACCCACTTGATTTTTTTTCTCGCTCTCAAGTAAGTATAGTTCTTATGAGCTAAGAACTGCATCTGTCTAAGTGCGTTGTTTGTTAATTGGAGAGAATGCGAAGTGGTGAAATTTATTTAGGGGAGTGTTTGAGATTCGTGGGATGATGTAAATTGGAATTATTGTCACAATAGAGTGTGATTAGGAATATATATATGTATGTGTATATATATACATATATATATGTATGTGTATATATATACATATATATATATTATATATATATATATATATATATATATATATATATATATATATGTATACATATATATATATATATATATATATATATATATTTATATGATATATATATATATATATGTATATATATAATATCACATATATATATATATATATATATATATATATATATATATATATATAGTGTGTGTGTGTGTGCGTGTGTGTGTAACTGAATCACGAAAATTTGGAACGTGATGAATTATGGGGATATAATCCACAACGATGTAAAATCCTTATGTAGTTATATAAAATATATTCCTTTTAAGTAAATAAAGCTTTCGATCATCAGCTGTCCTCTTGTTCACTGATAGTCGAAAGCTTTATTTACTTTACAAGAAATATTATATATACTACATAAGGATTTTACATCGTTGTGAATTATATGAATTATATCCCCATTTACTTAGAGGTACGACATACTACCTAACCTAGCTTCTGCAGTGGTGAATTTTATATATATATATATCTATATATATATATATCTATATAGTATATATATATATATATATATATGTATATATATATATAGCTCATTAAATACGTAGTGTTACAAATGGAAAACAGCGGCAAACGGTTTTGAACAGGAATCACTAAAAGACCTAAATGACAAAATATTACACTATAAAAAAATAACTTTTTGGTTTCTGTCGATTCTAAATGAATTGAAAATAGTCTGGAACTCTTAAAATTCTAATATTACGAGAAACAATGTTTTTTTTTTTTCTCTGAAATGGTCCTGTGTTGGAGATATCTTGAACATCCGTAATTTGCTTCGTTTGCAAATAACCATGTTTCAAAATGTATATGTTACTATATTAAAAAAATGCTGACATGAACTTACATACATACATACGTACATACGTACATGTAGGAATTACATACTTACATACATACATACAGGTGTGTACTAAATTTCTGACTTACACCGCGATCGAACCCAGATCTGTCAACTGGAATGGAAGGGCGCTACTAGAGGTTCTTTTGATTGAATGACCTGGGTTCGATCCCAATGTCATAAATTGATTTCCGTTTCACATGTGAATTATATTGATTATTATACTATGTGTTTGTGTATATGATGTATGGATGTATGTATGTGTGTGTGGTGTGTGTGTGTGTGTGTGTAGTATGTATATATCTGTACATATATAATATACATATATACATACATATAGATATATATAGCATATATATATATATATATATATATAGTATATATATATATATATATAGATATATATATATATGCGCGCGCGTGTGTGTGTATGTATTGTATATATCTGTACATATATACATATATATAATACATATATATATATATACATATATATATATATATATGCGCGCGTGTGTGTGATGTAGTATATCTATACATATATTATATAATATTATATATATATATATATATATAGTATATATATATAGATATATATGTTTGTGTGTGCGCGTACATATATATATATATATTATATATATATATATATATATATATATATATATATATATATATATATATATACCATATATGAATACAAATCACAAATCTATAACACATTAACATAAAACAATAACTCAGGTATTTTCCCGTTATCGGTCTCGATGCGGCTTCGGCTACCAATATGGATTCCCTTGGAAGTCTTACTAACTGCTTGAGAAGCAGCATCGAGACAGATAACGGGAAAATACCTGAGTTATTGTTTTTACTCTTGGTTCTTTCCTCAATTTAAGTTTTGCTTTTTGGTTTTTTAGTTTAGTTCTAAACATTTATTTTAACCATAACAGCTTGTTCAATTCTTTGCTTCTCAGTTTAATCTCTAAACATTACTGTCGATTGAGCTATAACTTTTTCAAATCTCTATGTTGAGTTTAGTTCTAATCATTTATTTTCACCATGACAATTTTTGTCATTTTTTTTTATTTTTTTTTTTTTGAGTTTAGTTCTAATTTTTTTTTTTTTTTGCAACTTTTAAATTCTTTACTTTTGAGTTTAGTTCTAATTTTTTTTTTTTTTTTTTTTTTGCAACTTTTTAAATTCTTTACTTTTGAGTTTAGTTCTAATCATTTTTTTTTTGTTCAATCGCATCTTTTTTCAATTCTATGATCACGGAAGCTAAGAGTAACTGGTAGACAAAATTTAAAAAAAAAAATACATATCAAGGAATTATTAAATAAAGAAGATATAAATTTTCCTACTTCCTTATATAATAGTAATGGTTCCTTCTTCAAATATCCTCTTCAATTTTCTCCAGAATTTACGACCACTTCCTCCTCTTTCCTCTTCCTCCTTTCCATCCTTCCCCGTTGCTTCCTATCCACATTCATCCACCCTCCCTTTCCCCCTTTCACCTACCCATTCCTCCCCACTCCTCCGACCGAACCCCTCCCTCCCTCCCTCCTCCCCTCCCGGTCCCCTTAGTAGCCTCGATTTTATGATTACTGTGTCAGTAATAATAAGGAACTCCCGTGACGTCATCGCCTCACCTTAGTCGGAGAGCATGTAGTGGAAATCGATACCCAATTTGGCAAAAATCACGGAAAAGAGAGAGAGAGAGAGAGAGAGAGAGACGAGAGAGAGAGAGAGAGAGAGAGAGAGAATATATATATGTAAATGAAGAACAAAACCTACAGGTGGCAAAATGTCGTGGATACAAGATTTTCATGGTATGGGATAATCATGATCGGAATGGTACCTATATCATTCAAGAGACGTAATGTAAAAACTTTCATGTTATCCTTTGATACATTTTCATATCAGTATTTAAGCCCATTTTCATAGAAGTAATGTTCATAGCAATGCCCCCGTCTTATATTATACTAGAAATTTATTTCCGGGTCTGGTTCACATGAGAAACCGCATTTTATCGTAAGATATCTTTTAACGAATATTAAATGGAATTCATTTTGATCCTCGGCATATATCTCATTTCGGCTTAGAACCCCTCTTCTCTATGTTCGTTATAGAGATGTACTACACAGTCATAAAATCCGCTATAAAAAGAAATGGGTAAAAAAAGGTAGTCCGGGCTACACCACCAACAATATCATTACCAGGAACGCAGTCTCTACCTAACAATTAACTTAGCAAACGCTGCTGCCTTGTTACCAGCATATGGGTTTAGAAGGCGTATTTTTATTGTCACAGAGGAAATTCATCTGTAATTCGAACATATATCGTTGTATCCTAAAGATACTTATAGCTACTTGCTTCTTTTTCAAAACGAAACGTTCAATATGTCGTGCAAATTTATATTTTTGTTTGTCAATATTTTTTTTTTTTACTCTTTATACACAACGGATCGATTGACGTCTGAAAATAAAAAATTTCATCATTCAAACATGTCTCGATTATTCATGAACTTTCTCAATCTATTGACTATAAACATTTACTGACTAAATATTTGAAGTGAGTAAATACCGCAGATATTATCAATACATGACTCAAATTGAAGTATTTGAGCTTACAGACCTGTCCCTAATTACAGTTATCAATATTATTATCAACATTAGCAATTCTAGTAAAATCAGATAATCGATATGTTATAACGTTACTTATATCCACAGCAGAGGAAGTAAAAAAACGATAATTTGCCCACGAACGTATAATTAAGCATGACAAGAAACCCTCATTGTGAGGCTGATTTCTGAAAAAAAAAGAAATCTGCCACAGGACAGTAAGAAAAATTCATTATAGTTTTTTGACATTAATTATTTCTTAATGACTGATTATGCAAAATACGAACGGTAAAACAGTAAAATTTTGTTTGATAATGATGAAGAAAGAAATAGTGTAGTATGAAGAATAGTAGTAGTAGTAGTAGTAGTAGTCGTGTGTACTTCTAGTGTGCTAATTACTATAGATGTCAAACGTAATCACGTGTTAGATTCCATTATCAAAAAGCGCCAATTTTCTCAAATTTATTTTAACTGCGTTTTGGACTTTGCGTTTTGGACTTGTACACAAGAAACCTCAAACTGAAGTTAAAAAATAAATTTCTATTGAAGAACACCGTGAAGGTCTTAAAAACGGCATATTAAAAAATAACTGATCCTAAACACTTCGAATGTCCTTGAGTCATTTCAACGAATCAATTAGTTGGACGAAGTGTAATTTTTTGCTCATAAAGAGTTGTAAATTTTGATGAAAAATATTATTTCGAGGAATAAAATTATATAAATGCAAACTTAACACTTTCCTCGGTGTGCTGGACAGTTATCAGCAAAATAAGGGGCGCTTGTGAAACGACCTAATCAATGTGTTTACCAAGCAAGTAAGCTATAATGATTCTATTTATTGAATCTATATATTGACGTCTTTAATTTGAATTGAGAAAATGCTTCCAGTATTTTTTTTTTTTTCGGATGAAGATAAGTGATTTAGTCCCCCATACAGACCTAGACATCAGATGCACGGTTGGTGTGAATCTACTATACCTATTTATACTAATTTCCGGCAATAATAATAATACAGGTTTTATTGAAAAATAATGGCTATTTTAGCTGCGTTTATTTTGCATATACTTTCTCAATTCTTCTAATTACTGACTTTTCTCCTGTACTTAAGTTGGCTATTAAGACGCCAAATGGGGGATTCATGTCAAAAAAGTGGTATTTGTCAAATTGACATGAATTCCCACTTTGGCGGCTAAATAGCCAACTTGAGTACAGAAGATAAGTCAGTAATGATTAGATTGAGGAAATTCTATACAAAATGAATACAGCTTTAATAATAATAATAATAATAATAATAATAATAATAATAATAATATAATATTTTGGTAGAAGACCCTCTTTTAGGCAAATACTGTTATTAAGCGAGTTGATTTTATAATTGTTTAAAATAGAAAAAAAAGACAATATATAAAAAATCAATAATAATAATAATACTAATAATAATAATAATAATAATAATAATATAAATAATATAATATAATAATAATAATAAACATAATAATAATAATAATAATAATAATAATAATAATTAATAACACCATATTTTGTCCCTGCCGTTTCTGATACGGCCGAGAATCTCTCCTCTAAAAACAAATTAAGCCAACCACTTGTTCCAAGAGGAAGTAACCTAGTAGGCTTAGAACCAAACGAGGTCAGAAACGTCTGCACAAATCTCATTCTCCAACCTACAGGCTACCGAGGTGACATTCTCTCGATTGCGTCAAAAAACGTGATCATCACAGAAGAAATGGGAATGTTATCGAACGCAAATTGCACCTCTATCTTGCTGCTCAGTCTCTGGGCTATTTTCGCTTCTCGATAATGGCAATTGAAATAAATGGATATTCGGTATGATTTTCTTCGCTTCGTGGATTTCTTGTGCTTCTTTAAAAAGGAACTAACTTTGGTATACAGCGATTTTATAAATACATAGCATCTTAGACATTGGTATTAGAATAATAATAATAATAATAATAATAATAATAATAATAATAATAACAATAATAATAATAATAATAATAATAATAATAATAATAATAATAACACTTTGTGACTTATATGAAAAAGAAATAGTCTCATAAGAGTCCATGACCTCAAATTATAGAATTCCACATAAACCTGTAATTCTGGCTGCGAGAATCAGAATCAAATGTTTAGTATCTTTTCATCTTGGGATAATAATAATAACTAAAATAATAATAATAATAATAATAATAATAATAATAATAATAACTTTGTGACTTATATGAAAAAGAAATAGTCTCATAAGAGTCCATGACCTCAAATTAATAGAATTCCACATAAACCTGTAATTCTGGCTGCGAGAATCAAGAATCAAATGTTTAGTATCTTTTCATCTTGGGATAATATAATAATAATAATAATAATAATAATAATAATAATATAACTTTTGGACAACGCAGATAATAGCAAGAAGACGTTTATTGAAAGTGTATTATTGCTATTATTCTCATTCTTATTATTATTATTATTAATAATAATAATAATAATAAATAATAATAATAATAATAATAATAATAATAATAATAATAACAATAATGATAATAATAATAATATCACCGTTGTTTATATTATACACACACATATATATACGTATATATATATATATATAGTATATATATAATATATATATATATATATATATATATATATATATATATATAATATATATATATATATATATATATAGTTATATATATATAAGATATATAGTCTAAGTGATGTACAACGACGTTAGGAGAGAAAACCAATATATAAGGGAAGGCAATGACAGCAATTAAGTTAATGAGCGGGTTATCGATAAGTTCGAGACAAGATAGACTGAAAGGTAAAGGAATAATTGAGGCGAATGGCTACCAAAAAGAGAAAGAAAAATACTTATCGAGAGAATTACGTAGATAAACAGTGCGTGCGTATGCGCGGGGAGAGAGAGAGAGAGAGAGAGAGATAGAGAGAGAGAGAGAGAGAGAGAGAGAGACGGTATGGAAACAGTAATCAATCGCTAAAGTACTCATTTCTCGAGGAGGAATTACATGGATAAACTCTGGTGTGTGTGTGTGTGTGTGTGTGTGCACGAGTGTGTGCGGAGAGAGAGAGAGAGAGAGAGAGAGAGCGAGAGAGAGAGAGAGAGAGAGAGAGAGAGAGAGAGACGGTATGGAAAAGTAGTAATCAAACGCCAAAGTACTTCATTTCTCTAGGAGCGATTACATGGATAACCTGTGTGTGTTAGTGTGTGTGTGTGTGTGTTTTGTGTGCGCGCCGCACGCGCGCGTGAGTGTGCGAGAGAGAGAGAGACAGAGAGGAGAGAAGAGAGAGAAGACAGAGAGAGAGAGAGAGAGACAGAGAGAGAGAGAGAGAGAGAGAGAGAGACAGAGAGAGGGTATGGAAATAGTAATCAAACAACAAGTACTCTTTTTTCTCGAGAGTTGACGAGCTATGTAAATACAATTAGGAGTTCTGATGCCTTTTGCCAGGCGCGTTTTTATTGACGAGAGCAAACAGGCTGTCGAAGGCTTTATTCGGGCTTTATGAATAAAAAAAAAAAAAAAAAAAAAAAAAAAAAAAAAAAAGTATATTTATTCCATAAAATTTTCTAAGTAAAACTAAGGAAAATGTAGACGGGTCTGGTAAACTCTGTTGTGAATGTAAATCTCATCAAATATTCCTCATCTTCAGGTGAAATAGTCGGGTATCTACAAAACTTTAGCCAAATGTCAAAGACTACTCTGTCGTCGAATTAAATGCATCCTTATCCAATTCGTGGCTACGTCCTTCGTAATTCATCTATCATTTTGTTGTTTATACTGAACATTGGATGTTCAGAATATCGATCATCGACATCAAAATACATTTGGGGTCAGGTCCGTGCTTACCAAGTCTGATAGCCGTGTATAAACATTGGACACTACCCCGTAGATGGTTAATGCCGACAGTGCACCTCACGCGGTGCACTGTAGGCTTTACCTCAGGGTCTTTGCAGCGTCCCGTCGTCCCCCAGCTGCAACCTCTTTTATTCCTTTTACTGTAACTCAGTTCATATTCTCTTTCACGCATCTGACTTTCCACCCTCTCTAATAATTGATTCATAGTGCAACTGCGAGGCTGTCCTCCTGTTACACTTTTCAAACCGTCTTACTGTCACTCCTTTCAGCGCTGAATGACCCGGTAGGTCCCAGCGCTTGGCCTTGGCATAATTCTATAGACTATTCTATTCTTATACACTACAAAATAAGGCCATCAGTGAATGACTGAATAACACCGAAGAAAAGGTAATAAAGTCCTAGATTATGTTCACGGGTCTCTTTTGACTTCACAGATATTGCGTTTTTCCTGTATGGCGCCAATTGTGAACAAGAAACCCCTTGGGGGTGGGGGGGGGGGGGGGGGGGGGGGGGGGGGGTGGGGGGGGGGGGGGGGGGGGGGGGGGGGGGGGGGGGGGGAGAGTGGGCGAGAGTTGCTGAATCTATCAAACTCATTTCATGAACAGAATTATATTAAGTTTAAAAAAGCGTAAGTACAGACTTTTAAATTTACCCAGTATAAGAGCAGACGTGCGATACATACATACATATGTATGATTATATGTATATATTTACAGAAATTCATTTGTATATACGTATGTATATACACATACATATATATATATATATATATATATATATATATATATATATAATATATATATATATATATAATATATATATATATATATATATATATATATATATATATATATATAAATATAAATATATATATATATATATATATATATATATATATATATAGAGAGAGAGAGAGAGAGAGAGAGAGAGAGAGAGAGAGAGAGCCAGCCGAATATACCTCACTAAGATGGCAGACAGGCCTTGCCAAACATTACATCGATTTGCCAGGAGGGAGGCGAATAAGTGTGGATAGAAGTTGCACTTTCGGGATGAAAATGAGAATTCCTTCCCAGCTTCGATGTGCAGTACGGAACAAAATAAAATATCGCCCGTATCCACTCTTAGAATTTAATCGAATCTCTCATTATTTATGAGGTAGCATATTATTATTCTCCTTTCGATAAGTATCTGACTAAAAATAATAAGGAAAAAATATTACAGCAATCGATATTGCAATTATTCATGAGAATCTCATATGAGCACGATTCACTAAAATGGTGAGAAAATCCAGATGGTGTAATATATATACATACATACATACATACATACCTACATATATATAGTATATATATATATATATATATATATATATATATATATATATAATATATATATTATAGGGAAAATGAAAATTCTACTTAGGGATCAGACTAATATGGGGCACAGTAGTGAATTATATTTTTAACAAATTACATAGATATTATTAATATCAGTGAACTTCGAATTTCAGATAAAAACAAATTAGTAAATAATTAAACACGAGATTATCAACAAAAAGCAAAAAGGTACTACGCATAATGACACTTTCAGGAAAGAGAGAAAAAAAATTTTGCTCTCTCCTGAAAGCGTCATTATGCTTAGTAGCTTTGCTCTTTGCTATTAATCATCTCGTGTTTAATTATCTACCATTTTATTTTCATTCAAAATTCGAAGTTCACTGATGTACTGATAATTCATTGATCTATGTAATTTATTTTAAAAGTATAATTTACAAACTGCGCCCCCCATTTTAGTCTGATTCCCATATATTATACATATATATATATATATATATATATAATATATATATATATATATATATATATATATATATATATATATATATAATAAATACATATTTATACATGTATATATATATACATATATTATTTATATATATATAATATATAGTATATATATATATTATCATATATATATATATATATATATATCATGTATATATATTACATATATTTATATATATATATATAGATATATATATATATATATATATATATATATATATATATATTTATTGATTTTATTCATTTATATATGTATATATATTATATAATAATATATATATATATATATATCATATATAAATATATAAATATATATATATAGTATATATATATATATATATGATATAATATATATATATATATATATATATATATATATATATATATAAACGAGAACTTTCGAGAACCTTTTCGTGAGAAGGGAGAAATGGAGCAGGTTCTCGAAAAATCTCGTTAGTATATATATTTCTAATATATATTTACATTTACAACATTTTACACCAGTGGGGATTTCTTCACCATTACAATTATTAATGTTATAAAATAATAAAATCACTGCAGCTTCAGTAAAACGTTCTCCTTTCTCATATCTCTTCCTCACTCTTGCCCTCAATTCTCTCTCCTCTCTCTCTCTCTCTCTCTCTCTCTCTCTCTCTCTCTCTCTCTCTCTCTCACAGCTATTTCCGTCTTCCTTCCGTCTCTATTTTTCATACCTTCATCGTATTACCATACGACCACGTCATCCCACGACTTGACCTCAAAACCAGGCGAGAGGTTGCGTAACTTACCTTCCGCAAATGGGGACCAGTTAACAAACAAATGAAAATGAGATACATTATTGCAACGATTGTCTCCGTAACATGTTGTCTGAATGATGAAAGTAACCTTTCTTCTCGTCAGTGCAACAGAGGCTTTTGAATAATACATTCAAGAGACGTGTACTCGTACCCACGAAATAAATAGACATACGTGCACACAAACATTATATATAATATATATATATATATATATATATATTATATATATATATATATATATATATATATATATATATATATATATATATATAAAAGAATAATTATCACATCCCAGTGATTAATACAAATTATTCGAGCTACAAACAAATGTCCTTTAATATCTAATTCGCTCTACCTCGGAACTGATATTATCAATTCCGAGGTTAGAGCGAATTAGATATTAAAGGACATTTGTAGATAAAATAATAATATATAATATATATATATTATATATATATATATATATATCTATATATATATATATATATATACACATATGTATAACCTTGACAATTTATATATATATATATATATATTAAGCGGCAAGGTGTCGTTTAGTAATTAATTCGCTCTACTTAGGGAATATTACCGAAGGGAATTATCATTTAATGTGTTTAAAATATTCTCGTGTTAGAAAACAAAAATACGGCTCCTCTTTGTAATTTATATTTTAGGAAAGGTTGTAATTAAGGCTTTATTTTCGCAAAAAGACAAAATCATTTATACACAGATATTTTTAGCATTATATAGAGACATTCGTACATAACGGGCGCCCACTCACAATCGTTTTATGTATGTTTGTATTTTTATATATATATATATAATATATATATATATATATATATATATATATATATATGTATATGTATATATATATATATCTATATATATATATAGATATATATATATATATATATATATGATATATATATATATATATAAAAATATACATAATATATATAATATATATATATATATATATATATATTTATATATATATCTATATATATAATATATATATATACATAAAACATATCATATACAAAATATATAAAACAATAGCAGGTGGGCGTCTGTATGCATGAATGTTTCTATATAATAATGCTAAGAACATCTTTATATAAGCGCTTTGTCCTCCTTGCAAACATAAAAACAATAATTACAACCTTTCCTAAAATACGAATTACAAAGAGCCGCATTTTTCTTAAACACGATAAAATTTTGCACTGTATAAACCCTGACATCACCTATATGATTGTAATTACATGTAACTGTAATTTACAATAATCATCCTCTTTAATGTCAGACGGTTAATTTACAGGTACAAGACCCTGATGACTTTGCTGCATAACGCCATAACGTATTTCACTGCAACACAGAGGGATTAAGGATCAATT
>NC_087204.1:95240421-95255421 GCF_015104395.2 Macrobrachium nipponense
TCCGTGAGCGGTGTAGTAATCTCGTGATTCCTGGAAAGAACCTGTCTTTGGATGAGGGGATGATGCCTTACAAAGGACGTACTTAGTAAAAAATAAAATGTATAAACCCCAAGAAGCCAAAAGAAAATATGGTTGAAATTCTTTCTCATTACCGAGGCCAACACTGGATACGTTGTGGACTTTTCAGTGTATACCGGGGTATTCTCCACGCTGCGTGACACTGTATTCAACCTGTGGGACGTTTCCGTAACCAGGGATATCACCTGTTTATGGATAATTATTATAACTCGGTATCCCTGGCCCAGGAACTGTATGAAGCAGGTGTTCACGTCAGTGGTACCCTTCGGTTTGGTGCGTGGGGCCCCGAATGTCCTCAAGAGGTTCGCTAGTCATCCGCAACACCTGGCAAGAGGAGAGACAGAGTGGCGGCGGAAGGGCGCTGTCTTCGTCATCTGTTGGAAGGGTGTCCGACTCGTCCCCATGATTACGACGAGTCATGAACCCATCCAAGAAGAGATCGTACAGCGGAAGAAGGACACGTCGACAGGGCCGAGTTGTGTTTGAGGAGTTTCGTACCGATTGCGGCCATACTGGTCATTGGGCACTACAACAGGCACATGGGAGGAGTTGATCTCTTTGATCAGCTCATCCAGTACTATCCCTTCGCCAGGAGAACCAGAAGGTGGACACAGAAGCTCCTCAATACATCCTTCAGTTGGCCCTCCAAAATGCCTACATACTGTACTGTGGGTACCGCGGTGACAATCTTCCGAGGTTGACCCACGTACAGTTCCTAGAGGTAGAAGGGAATGCCCTCATCAACTTTCGATCCCGATGAGTGGCCTTCCATAACTGACCCCCTGCCCCGAGCTGCAGATCTGCCCCGAGAGGAAAGGGCAGATAGGAGGGCCAACTTCGCTCGACCTGCCGCCGCCCCCTGCTGCCGCCGCCCCTGCTGACGACGCCCCCTGCTGACAAACCGCCCCTGCTGACGCACGCCCTGCTGCCGCCGCCCATGCTGCCGCCGCCCCTGCTGCCGCCCCGCCCCTGCTGACGACAGCCCCTGCTGACGACGCCACTCTTGCTGCCGGCCCCGCCATCACCGCTTCTCGTCGGGTAGTGGACTGCGTGTCGGCTGCAGCCAGGGGAACACATACTGGAGGCCTTTATAAGGGCGAAGGCAAGAAACGGTGCCGGGGGTGTCCATATGAATGGCAGAAGGAGAGACACCGGTTCTTCTGTCGTCTCTCAAAGTGCTCTTTGCAGGATAGGGGAGTGTGACCGAAAGTATCACACTAAGGTCATGTATTGGAGCGCGCCCCTAAACCGACAGCGGAGGGCGCACGGGGCCGCCGGGTCCATCAGCAGTAAGGGCGCGGCGTCTCCCTCCTCCACCTGTACCTCGTCATGTCGAGTGGAAAAAAAAAATAGGATGCAAGACTCTTCAATGGAGGAGGGAGAAAAACAAGAATAGAACGAAGAGTCAGGATTACGAGTGAGTATTCTGCATTTATTTTATATTTAGTTTTATATTTATTACAATTTTTTTCTATATCTGAATGTGTGGCATGATAAAATAATACATAAAGATTTCATTGTATGCCGAAAAGAGAAGTGTCACCTGCATTCCTTTTATTTATGTATTGGTACCAGAATCGAAGAATGTAATATATATATTTTACGTATATTTATATATATATATATATATATATATATATATATATATATATATATATCTAATAAAAGGAGCCCATAAAAACACCAAAATGTAGAGAGAAAAGTACTATATTTCAGAGACTGCTGTCTCTCTCTTCAGGTATATGAATGAGAAAAGTTTACAGAAAAGGTGGTATTTATACCAAGAGATTCGTCCACAAGTAAGCCAATTTAGGTCACCCCCAGCTGATAATCTTTCCTTTTAATCTTCTTAAGCGTTTGTTGAATGAACACTGCGTCGACGATGTCCGATGTCCAATTCCCTTTTGAGATGTTCAGTTACCTGCTTCTCTTTTATTAATGAACATCTCAAAAGGGAATTGGACATCGGACATCGTCGACGCAGTGTTCATTCAACCAACGCTTAAGAAGATTAAAGGAAGATTATCAGCGGGGGTGACCTAAATTGGCTTACTTGTGGACGAATCTCTTGGTACAAATACCACCTTTTCTGTAAACTTTTCTCATTCATATACCTGAAGAGAGAGACAGCAGTCTCTGAAATATAGTACTTTTCTCTCTACATGTTGGTGTTTTTATGGGCTCCTTTTATTAGATGGAATGCTGTTGTTACAGAACACTTTTACCAGTCATATATATAATATATATATATATATATATATATATATATATAGATATATATATATATATATATATATATATATATATATATATATATATATGATATATATATATATATATATATTATAAATATTTTTTTGGGGGGGTAAGCAAATTACTTACAGTCTAGTAATATTCAATCATTTACCTTCACTTTAAAATAAATTGCAAGTCTCTAGAACAATATCTCGATTTATGGTGAATATTTGAAAAACATATTTTTATTCCGTCCGCGCGCCGATTCTCGGCCGAAAATCTCGGAAACGCATAGGTCACATTCTCCTAATATTTGTGCCTTTTCATATTACGCTTATTTTATAGTTTTATATATGGGAAATGTGCGCAAAAACATGCACAATATAACAAAAAATATTGGAAGGTTATAGCATTTATCATTTTTGAAATATTTGCATATAAAGTACGATAAGTACGAAAAAAACTACGATCGGTCAACTTTGACTCAATCGAAAAGGTCAAAAACGCAATTTATAACATAAAGATCTTACAGTCTAGTAATATTCAATCATTTATCTTCATTTTAAAACATATTGCAAGTCTCTAGAACAATATCTCGATTTATGGTGAATTTTTGAAAAAAATAGTTTTTTTTTCCCCTCCGCGCGACGATTTTTCGGCCGAAAATCTCGGAAACGCGTAGGTCACATTCTCCTAATATTTGAGCCTTTTCATATTACGCTTTTTTTTATAGTTTATATATGGAAATGTGCGCAAAAACATGCACAATATAACAAAAAATATTGGAAGGTTGTAGCATTTATCACGTTTGAAATATTTGCATATAAAGTACGATAAGTACGAAAAAAACTACGATCGGTCACTTTGACTCAACCGAAAAGGTCAAAAAACGCATTTATAACATAAAAATCTTACAGTCTAGTAATATTCAATCATTTATCTTCATTTTAAAACATATTGCAAGTCTCTAGAACAGTATCTCGATTATGGTTGAATTTATGAAAATAAAATTTTTTTCCCCTTTTTCCCCTCCGCGACGATTTCGGCCGAAGAAAATCTCGGAAACGCGTAGTCACATTCTCCTAATATTTGAACCTTTTCATATTACGCTTTTTTTATAGTTTTATATATGGAAATGTGCGCAAAAACATGCACCAATATAACAATATTGGAAGGTTGTAGCATTTATCATTTTTGAAATATTTGCATATAAAGTACGATAAGTACGAAAAAAACTACGATCGGTCAACTTTGACTCAACCGAAAGGTCAAAAACGCATTTATAAACATAAAAATCTTACAGTCTAGTAATATTCAATCATTTATCTCATTTTAAAACATATTGCAAGTCTCTAGAACAATATCTCGATTTATGGTTGAATTTTTGAAAAAATATTTTTTTTCCCTCCGCGCGACGATTTTCGGCCAAAAATCTCGGAAACGCGTAGGTCACCCATTCTCCTAATATTTGAGCCTTTTCATATTACGCTTTTTTTATAGTTTTTATATATGAAAAGTGCGCAAAAACATGCACAATATAACAAAAAAATTATTGGAAGGTTGTAGCATTTATCATTTTGAATATTTGCATATAAAGTACGATAAGTACGAAAAAAACTACGATCGGTCAACTTTGACTCAACCGAAAAGGTCAAAAAAACGCATATATAACATAAAATTCTTACAGTCTCGTAATATTCAATCATTTATCTTTCAATTTAAAACATATTGCAAGTCTCTAGAAAACAGTATCTCGATTTATGGTGAATATTTGAAAAATATTTTTATTCCGTCCGCGCGCCGATTCTCGGCCGGAAAATCTCGGAAACGCGTAGGTCACATTCTCCTAATATTTGTGCCTTTTCATATTACGCTTTTTTTTAAAGTTTTATATATGAAAATGTGCGCAAAAACATGCACAATCTAACAAAAATTATTGGAAGGTTTGTAGCATTTATCATTTTTGAAATATTTGCATATAAAGTACGATAAGTACGAAAAAAACTACGATCGGTCAACTTTGACTCAACCGAAAACAAAGGTAAAAACGCATTTATAACATAAAAAATCTTTACAGTTCTAGTAATAATTCAATCATTTATCTTCATTTTAAAACATATTGCAAGTATTTAGAAACAATATCTCGATGTTTATGGTGAATTTTTGAAAAAAAATAAAAAAAATGTTTATTTTTTCCGTCCGCGCGCCGAATTCTCGGCCCGAAAATCTCGGAAACGCGTATAGGTCACATTCTCCTAATAATTTGAGCCTTTTCATATTACGCATTTTTTTAAAGTTTTATATATGCAAATGGTGAGCCAAAATCATGCACAGTATAAACAAAATTATTGGAAGGTTGTAGCAATTTCTTTCATTTTTTTTTATATTTGGGATATAAAAAAAATTTTTTTAAACAAAAACTTCGACATTCGGTCAACTTTAACTCGTTCGAAATGGTAAAAAACTGCATTTGTAAGCTAAAACTCTTACAGTATCGTAATATTCAATCATTTTCCTTCATTTTGAAAACAAATTGCAAGTCTCGATAACAATATTTTCGATTTATGTGAATTTTTTGAAAAATTTTTTAAAAAATTTTTTTTTACATCCACGCGCTACGAATTCATGCATCATTTTGTGATATATTTTCTCTGTGTTGCTTTTATCGTTTTACAATGTGTTATATATCAAATGATCGCAATTTAGTGCACATTACAACGAAAAAAAAAGTAACTTGTTACCTCTAACCGTTTTGGCGCACAGCGCGATTGAATACAATTATATATGAAATTTCGTTTTTGCTGCTATCATATATCGCATTATTTATATATGATATGATAATTTTTTTCATTTCTGATGGTTGCATACTAAACTTCAAGCAATGAGAAAAAAAGGAGCCAAAAATGAACTCTTAATCTTGAAAACTAAGCGCGTTGTGATTTTTTTGAAAAAAATATTTTTTCCGCTTACGCGCTCACTCTCAAACCCCTCCGGCACACGGGAGTCATTTTTTATTTACCGCTCCGGCGTTTAAGGGTTAACTGCATTCAATGCGTGCTAGTACATTCTCTCTCTCTCTCTCTCTCTCTCTCTCTCTCTCACACACACACACACACACACACAATATATATATATATATATATATATGTGTGTGTGTGTGTGTGTGTGTGCGTGTGTGTGTGTGTGTGTATGTGTATTAGCACATTGAGTGTATTTAATACGATGGTATCAGATATACTCTGTAAGAATTCACATAACAATTAAAAGACATTATTATATATATAAATATAAAAATAAACACACACACACACACACACACATATATATATATATATATATATATATATATATATATATATATATATATATATATATATATATATATATATATCTTATTACAACACCGTGATTCACAAATACGCATTAAGCTACAATTCTCCTTTAGTATCTAATTCGCTCTACCTCGGAATTAATATACTTTCATATATGTTAACCGAAGGGGAATCTTTTCTTTGATAAGAAATTCGTTGGCTCATGGGCTCGAACCGCGCTTCACCGTATATCCTGAATTCTTGATTCCGTGGTTCGCGCCCATGAGACCAACGAATTTCTTATTAACTAAAAAATTCCCTTAGGTTAACATTTATCATAATATATTAATTCCAAGGTAGAGCGAATTAGATAAAGGACATCTGTAGCTTAATGTGTGTATATTATTATATATTGCTACTTTCAAAATGCATATATCTCCTCTCCTCTGTGACTGTATAAAATGTTTATGTAGAATTGTGCAACATTTTTTCAGATTCCTAGATAGCTAGAGATAGGATGTTTTTTAAATGTGTGTTCAGATTTCGAATAACATAATATGAAAAGAATATATATATATATATATATATATAATATATATATATATATATATATATATATAACGTAGAATGTAAAAAGAGAGAGATTTTCTTTGTCCGCTTGAAACTACGATTGTTTACCCTATTATGTCCAGCACTGTAAGATTAGAGAAACTGCGAGATCCTCCATTTGCTTTCCTAATCTGTCAACACATTTGATAAGCGAGCTCGAATCTTCATTTGTGTTTTGAGAATCTGTCATCACATAAGATAAGGGGCTTTCTGCTTCGATCGATCGAGTAGAGTAGTGTCGTTTTTTTTTAACAGACTGGACTCATACGTGTATGTCTTTGCCGAGTGCCACGTGCAGATTACACATTTTGTATAAAAAAATGCGTAAGATTTCGAAGCTTCTGGAAGCATTTGTGCCAAAAACGTTTTGTGTCATCTCCCCAGTCAGTTTTTTGCAAGGGAAGAGAATTTCATTAGATCTATAATTCTCAAGGCGTTAACATCTCTCTCTCTCTCTCTCTCTCTCTCTCTCTCTCTCTCTCTCTCTCTCTCTCTCTTTCGACATCCTTGCGATTATATTAACGTAACGTAAATTGGTCACTCGTAACTTGAGAATTTCATATTTGATATTTCTTAGAGTTTATTTAGTATTATTTGTGTTTTGTGGAATCTGCAACAAACATAGTTGTTGTAACGGCGCCTGGTTTTTGTGAACGTGTAAAACAAGCCTGCAGCAAAGGCAAAGAAGTTGGTATACCAAAAATAGTAAAGTGTGTTATATTTTATTAGTTGCAACTAATATTCTAAGGTTATGATGGTTTGGTAAGAAAACTAATAACTGATAGGAACAGTGGTTAACTAGGAAAACTAATATCTAATGGTTATGATGGTTTGGTAAGAAAACTAATAACTGAATGGAAAACAGTTACTAGGTAACTTAATTTAATGGTTATGATGGTTTGGTAAGAAACCTAATTAACTGATAGGAACAGTGGTAACTAAGTAATAATAACAGATGGTTATGAAGGTTTGGTAAACAAAAACTGATGGTTACAATGTTTTGAGTGAAAAGGTTTACACTTTTACACATGGCAAATTTTTGTGTTTTGTGTTTATTTCATTTTAGTTATTTTTCATTGCTTAATCATTGCACAATTAATTAAATTCAATACTTGTGAATTAATTTGCATTTACTTAGAATTCTTTTCAAGTTTTATTATTGTTTAGCACTTGTGAATTAATTTCAAATTTTCAATTATTGCCAAACACTTTTGAATTTCAATAGAATTAATTTTCTTGAATTTAGTGAAAATTAATTTTGATATTTAATTTACTTCATTTAATTCAAGAATTAATTAAACTTTACTTTGTTTGCAAGTAACAGAATATTTTCCCTGATATTGTGAACTTCACTTATAAACTTTGGAGTTTAATAATAATTTTTGTATTTATTTTTATAAGTATGTTTCATTTCTAACCAGTATATTTTGCATTTGATTATATTGATGTTAGGTAGAAACATAGAGTGGTAATTAATCTGCTTTTCCTTCAATTTACTTGAAGTGACTTAAAACCAGGGAAGTACTTAGACTTCGGAAATCAGGGAAATACTTAGACTTTTAAAGCTGTTGATGGAGTGATAACCTTTGATTAATTTAATTTCTTACAAGATTACCTCACACCTGTTTTGATGAACTTAGTCTGATTTTCTGCAATACTGGTAAGTTGTTAAGGATCACTGTTGCCTTTAGAGTATTCAGTCGTTTAATACCTGTGATGAGGGTTCAGGTGTCTGGCTTTTTGTGAGGTACAATAAAAAAAATGGAATGGTAATGTAAGTAACCAGATCTTGGCACTTCGTAACAATATATTATATATATATATATATATATATATATATATATATATAGATATATATATAATGTGTGTGTGTGTGTGTGTGTGTGTGTGTGTGTGTGTGTGTGTTTGTATATATAATGTGTTAGTATGTATGTATGTGTATTTGTGCTGTTTTTCTATCTGTAAAGTAAATAAAGTTACTCATACAAACAAACTGTTAATTTGTTGGTTTGTCTCCCCCCGAAATATCAAAATATTTAACGATTTACAAAAAAAAAATCTCTAGCCGAAAATCTAATCACTATAACAATCAAAGTAACAGAGAACCTCTTCATCTGTTTATTCAAAATATATTTTTTTCACGCATGAAAATATAACACGCAATCGACTCCTTCTGGAAATTACATTAACTGGGATAATTGTTTTATCCTTGCCAAAAATCAAGAACTGTTATTAATCAAATGTCTGTACAATTTCACTGATGGACACGCAAATGTCAATTCCCTCCCTCACATCAAACAACGTCTGTGTGGGCTTGAACAAGTGCATGTGATCTTTGTAGCACGTAATCACATGCGTACATCACTTTATTTGCACAATTACAAGAAAAAAGTTATTATACGAACGCCTTCGCTCGACAAACTAATAATAACTATTTTGCTTACAGTCTCCTTGAACAAACTAAAAATCAATTCTTAATTCCAGTCTTCATGAACAAGCTAAGAATCAGTTTTTACTTTCATTTTTTTCATTTTTTTATGAACATAGGAAGAGTTACTTCTTTCTCCCAGGCTTCATGAACAAACTATTAATCAGTTCTTACTTCCAGTTTCCATGAACAAACTAAGAATCAATTTTTAATTCCCAGTGTCCATGAAGAAACTAAAAAAAATTCTTACTCCCAGTCTCCATGAACAAATCAAGAATAAATTCTCACTACCAGACTTTACAAATAAAGATTTCTTAAACCCAGTCTTCACGAACAAAACTAAGATTCACTTCTTGAATTATTCTACGCATCACTACACACTTGCATTCTCCATGAAAGACGAAACTGAAATTCATCACTTACTTCCATTCTCCATGAACACGGAAGGGTCGTAGCTGAATCCTGACTCGCAAAGAGGCGCCCCACACGACGCATGCTCTCCAGCGATTTGCAGGTTGATTATGGTCTTAATGTCGTGTCTGGAAAAGAGATCGAGAGTTGGAATGTAATAAGTTTGTGGTCGACAGTATAGAGTGTATTATAACAGCGAGACAAGGTTGACTGTCTGATAGCAGTTGGAGACTGAAGGCGTTGGTTGTTAATTCTGTAATACAGGCCACAATTGACATAGTATTCCTCAGGGTTACTTCCTTAAAAGTTTTTATATTCATATATCTATACTTATCATACCCTCTTTCTCTGGGTCTAGTGTATGGTAAGGTAAGGGCAATGTATTAGTAAATTAAAATAGGACACGAGTTCCTCCCAGATAATTTTATTTAATTTGCTGATGTCATTTGTTTACGTTATTA
Source organism: Macrobrachium nipponense (assembly GCF_015104395.2). Lineage (NCBI taxonomy): Eukaryota > Metazoa > Arthropoda > Malacostraca > Decapoda > Palaemonidae > Macrobrachium > Macrobrachium nipponense. The sequence goes on from NC_087204.1 coordinate 95,249,955, forward strand.
TAAACTATTTAGAAAATAAATATCTGCTGTCAAAGGCCACATCGAGCCAGCCAATATACGTATGTATAGTATATATATATATATATATATATATATATATATATATTGTGTGTGTGTGTGTGTGTGTGTGTGTGTGTGTGTGTGTGTGTGTGTGTGTGTGTCCTTAAATCCACGGTAGAAAGGTAAGTGAAACAGGGACTTGGAACAAGAACTTTCGTAGTATATTCTGCATTTTCAAGTTGTAACCTTAAAAATGTAGAATATACTACGAAAGTACTTGTTCCAAGTCACTGTTTTACTTACTTTTTCATACCGAGGATTTAAGGATATCTCAAGTACGTGTTCCTTCGTGCTACATTGGATACGTATGTATATATATGTATGTATGTATGTATGTATGTATGTATACATATATTCACAACTTTTTTTTATCACTTGAAGGATTGATTATCCCGGATTCTCTGGTCGTGAGGAATTTCGGATAGGTTTCCGATATCAATATTTTTGTTTGCCGACGAAGAAAAAAACCTGTTAATCGATAGTCAGTTGATATGTACGCTGTTAGACGACCTAATATGACGTCTAATCAATCCTTCCACTCTCTCTCTCTCTCTCTCTCTCTCTCTCTCTCTCTCTCTCTCTCTCTCGCTCTCTCCTGTTTGTCGTCTTAATCGTCTTACAGTATGGGAATGACATTTTAATGGTTTCAAAGACTTCAGTACAGATTCTTAGTTGAGACTATGAATAATATTCCCTGCTTTCCAGATTCCTAAATCTTCGTTCTCTATACTCATGAATTTGAGAGAGAGAGAGAGAGAGAGAGAGAGAGAGAGAGAGAGATCATGCTTCCTTCTCAAAAGCTACGTCCGAGTCATTGCACTCACGTTAGCACAATGTAGGTGTTTTACTTAAGGTTCTTTGCAGTGTCCCTTCGGCCCCTAGCTGCAACCTCTTTCACTACTTTTACTGTAGCTCCATTCATATTCTCTTTCCTTCCATCTGACTTTCCACCCTCTCTACAAATGTTTCTCAGTGCAAATGCAGTCCAGCTTTAAATCTACTCTAATTGTTAAGAAATGCAGTCGTCCAGTTTTTCAATTCATTAACGTTAAGAAATGCAGTCCAGCTTTAAATCCACTAATTGTTAAGAAATGCAGTCCGGTTTTAAATTCATTAACTGTTAAGAAATGCAGTCCAGTTTTAAATTCACTAACTGCTAAGAAATGCAGTCCACCTTTAAATCCACTAATTGTTAAGAAATGCAGCCCTGTTTTAAATTCATTAACTGTTAAGAAATGCAGTCCAGCTTTATATCCACAATTGTAAGAAATGCAGCCCAGTTTTAAATCCACTAACCTTTTTCAAACCTTTTCACTGTCAATTTCCACTCAGCGCTGAATGTCCTTTGGTTTAAATCCTAAAGTCCAATTCCAATTCAAATCATTATTAAGACAAAAAAAACAAGTGTTCCGTTAAATCAAAAGGGAAGAAAGTATTCAGTAGCTAATGGCCAATGTATCCAAAAAGCAACATTCCGGAACGCAACATGGGCTACATGAAGGAACCCAGTCTAGCCCAGAAAGTTCCTGAATAAATCAGGTGCAGTATTTGTCGTCAATAGATGACCCGTTTATGCAGGCGGCCATTATCAAGAACGCTGGCATAACTCAAAAGTCAGCCTTGCAAAAGCCAAGCTCATAAAACTCATGTTAAATAGTCTGATATACGCAAAAAAAAAAAAAAAAAAACAAAAAAAAAAAAACGCACATAGACCAAAAGTCCACATACATGTATACGTATACACGAGTGCAGGCCCACCCACCCAGAGCTTGTTTATAAAGGGGTGGGGCGTATTTTTTTTCGAAACAGGAACTTTCTTCTATCAAATGTCATTGCATATATAGGTATATATCATATTCCTATTATCACTCTTGTATTTCCGATTATACTAAAGAATGATGTTAATGTTTAATAAAAAAAAAACCATCATAAAAAAAAAAAAAAACTTGCCAAAATTTTTTTTTTTAGTTATTACTTTGTAAGCACAGTTTAGTAAAAAAGGATAGTCATAGAAAATATGGACTTCCAGAAATTTTGAGAGGCGTCGTTCGACCAGCCGGCACCCCCCCCCCCCCACCCCCCCCCCCCCCAAACCCCACCCCCTCGGTACAGCCTGGCGTTCTAAATAATGCCTCTACGAAAATTAGGTCGCTGACTGAGAATGCATTTATTCTTGTAAGCTGTCTTTAAAAAAACGAACAATAACGACAAAAATCTGTCAACCAACCCTCTCAACCTGACATCTAGTATCCCTTAAAAATGAAAGCATAATCGAACCACCTTTATTATTTATATCTGAATGTCATCAAACCCTAATTTAATGTCCTCTCTCTGTTAATGAGGAGACTAAGCATATAGAGATAAATGATAGAATTCCAGATGTTCTCTCCTTATTGCTCTATATATTCCATTCATAATACTCCACTTCGCGAACTGTAACTCACATCGCAAACTAAATTACGTCAACACGACTTTCTTTTAATATCCAGATTATTCATTATCTGATCTGAACAAATTTTAATGCAACTAACTCCTATTATAATGATAGTTTTTATTTTAGTTTATCTATCTATTGTTTTCATTTTATTTTATTTATTGATGATTTATTATTATTATTTTTTTTGTCATTCTCAAATTGTAATCTTGGAACTTGCCCAAAATAAGACCATGGCCAAGACACGGCTGTGAATTAGGCGGCTGACAGTCTACTAGGGGGTTGAGGAGAGAGGAGAGAGAGAGAGAGAGAGAGAGAGAGAGAGCAGAGAGAGAGAGAGAGAGAGAGAGAAAGTGACGAAAGCAGACAGCGAACAAGGTACTTATTAAGTCACAGGAATGGAAATATGCATCAGAATTCTCTCTCTCTCTCTCTCTCTCTCTCTCTCTCTCTCTCTCTCTCTCTCTCTCATCATTCTGGGAATACAATTTTTCATGACTTAAAAAAATCGTACAATAATAATAATAATAATAATAATAATAATAATAATAATAATAATAATAATAATAATATGCTTTATTTCAGCTCAGGGCCATATACATGGAATATACAAAATACAGACAGTAACATGCACAATCTAGATACATGAGACAACATGATAAAAAAAAAAGAAAATGAATAATCGGCACTTATCCACAAAATAGCTGAGGGTAGCATAAAAACAAAACCTAGTAATCATAATACTGGTTAATAACAGTAATAATATTGGTGAGAAAAAAAAATATGCATTGAGAGTAATAACAGTTAGTGTACTACATATTATATAACTTAAATTTCAACTAGAGACCTTAGGTGGTTACAGTAGTCAGGTCCAGAGGGCTAAATACAAAATTGAATGTAAAAAAAAAACTTTAACTTGATAGTAATCACAGTAATAATGAAAATTAAAAAAAATATCAGCAATAAAAGTAATAATGACAAAATCTGCAGATGACATCTTGCCAATACAGAGATTAAGTCCTTTAGGTTGACAAAGGCCGGCCCATTTTCCCATCTTTCCCACAATTTAGATATTCTTGCTTCACTCCTTAGGATGCTTTGTATTGAGGGCGAGTTGCTGGCTGTTTCTCACTCGGGTTACCAGACTGGACATTGTTCGCCTAACAATGATTTTAAATTGTCCAGGTGGTTTTCTATGAACATCTGTGTGTCGAGTGGTAGCGGGGAGTGTTTGTGAGGCGTCTCAGAATGTCATTGTGCACAATAGTGATGAGTCTCATGGTCTCTTGGGTATAGTTCGTCCAGAGGGAACAACCATAGATACTGTAGCAGTACAAGCGGAAGAGCAGTAGTTTCACGTCTCGGTGACAGAGGCAAACTCCTTGCAATCATGTTTCCAGTTGCACATGAGTTTGCGAACGCCTCTGTTCAATGTCTGGAGTATCTTTTAGGTCCTCGGTGATAATGTGACCCAATACGGCAATTCGTGCACAAATTCCAGCCGATGGTTTCCGAGGAAAATTTGAGGTTCTGCATATGCTTAAGCGATCTCGGGAGCAGCGGCATGCATTGGGTCTTGGTTTCGTAGTAGATTATATCAAATTCCTCTGCATATTGGCGGTAGTGTCGATGAGTCGTTGGAGACCTTGCACTGATGGGGAAATCAGAACCATATCGTCGGCGTAACAGAGGTTTGTTAATAGATTGTTTCATTGGACGGTGCATCCGATTGGGAGTGAGTTCACTTTGACATTCAAGGCATCTGCTGTACGTATTAAACAGGTATGGAGAGAGAATGCCCCCTTGCCGAAGCCCTTTAGGGAGCCGAAGGTGTACGATTAATACGTTAACCCCATTTGACACAGAACTATTGCTGTGTGGAGAACCCAGCAATGTAACAAAATGCCAATTAGATTAAAAGGGGTGTGTCCTTTTATGCAGCTTCAGGAAGAGCTTCAGGTAGTTTACTATCTTCAAATGCTTTTCTCACATGTGTAAAACAAAGGAAAGGAAAACAGTGGAGAGGCTGATGAAAGGTAGTAGTTCAGCAATTCTTTCAGTACGTAGATGCAGGTGTCGGTGAGTGGTTTGCTCTTAAACCCGAACTGGTTTTCGATGCGATCGTTGTGATTACAATCGGCCGGTAGTTGCCAGGGGTCAGCTGCATCCTTTAGCTTGTTTTTGATTAATGGTAACAGGTGAACTAAGAGTAGGGAGTCTGGAATAACCCGTGAATATGCACGCACCTTGAATAGCAGCTAGCAAAATAAAAAGCTAAATTATCGGATAGCAGAATTGAAGGCCTCAGCAGGAAGACCATCACAGCGGGCGATTTATTATTAGGTAGGCTGTTTATGGCATCGCTGATGTTACCTGGCGTAATACGGTCTGCAACAATGAAATGAATGTTGTCAGTAAAGGAGGTTATCTTACATCCCTTTGGGAATCTTGATCATTTATGCAATTCAGGATATTGTTGAAGTGATCGCCCCACATACTTGCGATAGCTTCGTCTCCGACTGCTTCCCCTACACTCTGTGATAGCTTTTTTAGTTTTGGGATTTAAGGACTGGATATCTTTTCAAACCAGAGGATAATCACCATATTCTTTCTAGACATTGCATCGGCTCTTAGTTGTTTTTCATTTAACCTGCAGTGCTTAAGAGCAAGTTTGAACTGCACTCTCGCCTGTCTCATTAGTAATGCAGTGTTGTGCCCTTCCCTGGGGCTACCTTATTGCCTTAATAGTAAAAACAATTCTCGTGAGTATGTATACAGATCTTTAACCAATTCATTCCATCCAGGTATATTACGAGAATTACCTTGACGAAATCTATAGGCAAGTCCCTGCCCGAAGCAAGCATAGCGGAGATTACGTTCAAATAGAATTAATTCAGATCCCTCCTGTGGTGGTCATTTCTACAATTTTGTGTTAGTACAAAGTAAAGCGTCTGCCGGTTGAACAATATTGAC
>NC_087204.1:95260421-95280421 GCF_015104395.2 Macrobrachium nipponense
CAGAGTTTCCAGCCCTGTGATTGGCTTATCAACAGCCAATCAGGAGCGTCGTAAGGGACTGGCCTAGACATCAAATGCACGGTTGATGTGAATCTACTATGGCAGTAATGACTTGGACCATCGCTGGAACAGCAGCACCAATAGGCAGTAAATGTTTAGCCTCGCTGTCGAAACCTCCCCAGTTTCGGAGGACCTTTATTCCTTACACCATTGGACCTTGGAAAAGACTCCCAGAGGATGCGTGTAATAGGAGCTTCAGAAGTTAATTTCAAGCGAAAAAATGCGATGCGTTATACCCTAATACAATGCGTTTTATACATTTTATATTTATCAATTTATTATTTATTTTTTTTTTTAATAAGTGGGATTTTATTTATTTATTTATTCATTATTCATTGTATTTCCCTTTACCTCCTCGTGCTTCTTTCTAATGAGCACCATATTCTTTGGAATCTTGATTTCAAGTCAGTGGCCCCTTTGGATTGTTCAATATAAATAGGTTTCATCTTCTGAATAAATATAATAATAATAATAATAATAATAATAATAATAATAATAATAATAATAATAATAAATAATACACACACATGGCTAATAGAATGCCTGAAAATATATGGGGCAGAGGAAAACACCATCAGCTTCCTCAAAATACAATGCGCAACTGGAATACAATACTTACAAGCTCTGCAATAAGACTAGCAGAGGTTTAATATCAGAAGAGGGATCTTCCAGGGCGACTCACTGTCCCCACAACTCTTCGTAGTAGCCATGATTCTCATGACAAAAGTACTGCAGAAGATGGATGCTGGGTACCAACTCAAGAAAGAGACAAACAGAATCAACCATCTGATGTTCATGGACGACATCAAGCTGTATGGTAAGAGCATCAAGGAAATAGATACCCTAATCCAGACTTGTAAGGATTGTATCTGGGGACATCAGGATGGAGTTTGGAATAGAAAAAAAAAAAAAAAAAAAATACGCCTTAGTCAACATACAAAAAGGCAAAGTAAAGAGAACTGAAGGGATAAAGTTACCAGATGGTAGGGCAACATCAACAGCATAGATGAGACGGGATACAAATACCTGGGAATAATGGAAGGAGGGGATATAAAAACACCAAGAGATGAAGGACACGATCAGGAAAGAATATATGCAGAGACTCAAGGCGATACTCAAGTCAAAACTCAACGCCGGAAATATGATGAAAAGCCATAAACACATGGGCCAGTGCCAGTAATCAGATACAGCGCAAGGAATAGTGGAATGGACGAAGGCAGAACTCCGCAGCATAGATCAGAAAACCAGGAAAAAACTATGACAATACACAAAGCACTACACCCAAGAGCAAATACGGACAGACCTATACATAACACGAGAGGAAGGAGGGAGAGGACTACTAAGTATAGAGGACTGCGTCAACATCGAGAAACAGAGCACTGGGGCGGGGAATAATACTGAAAAACCAGTGAAGACGAGTGCTAAAGAGTGCATGGGAAAGAAGGACTAATAAAAGTAGACGAAGACCCAGAAATATCAGAGACAGGAGAATGACAGACAGAACAGAGGACTGGCACAACAAACCAATGCACGGACCAATACATGAGACAGACTAAAGAACTAGCCAGCGATGACACCTGGCAATGGCTACAGAGGGGAAAGTTAAAGAAGGAAACTGAAGGAATGATAACAGCTGCACAAGATCAGGGCCCTAAGAACCAGATATGTTCAAAGAACGATAGACGGAAATAACATCTCTCCCATATGTAAGAAGCAATACGAAAAATGAAACCATAAACCACATAGCAAGCGAATGCCCGGCACTTGCACAGAACCAGTACAAAAAAGAGGCATGATTCAGTGGCAAAAGCCCTTCACTGGAGCCTGTGCAAGAAACATCAGCTACCATGCAGTAATAAGTGGTTACGAGCACCAACCTGAGGAGTGATAGAAAACGATCAGGCAAAGATCCTCTGGGACTATGGTATCAGAACGGATAGGGTGATACGTGCAAATAGACCAGACGTGACGTTGATTGACAAAGTCAAGAAGAAAGTATCACTCATTGATGTCGCAATACCATGGGACACCAGAGTTGAAGAGAAAGAGAGGGAAAAATGGATAAGTATCAAGATCTGAAAATAGAAATAAGAAGGATATGGATATGCCAGTGGAAATCGTACCCATTATCATAGGAGCACTAGGCACGATCCCAAGATCCCTGAAAAGGAATCTAGAAAAACTAGACGCTGAAGTAGCTCCAGGACTCATGCAGAGAGTGTGATCCTAGAAACGGCGCACATAGTAAGAAAAGTGATGGACTCCTAAGGAGGCAGGAAGCAACCCGGAAACCCCACACTATAAATACCACCCAGTCGAATTGGAGGACTGTGATAGAGGAAAAAAAAAAAACAAAAAAAAAAAAACAATAATAATAATAATAATAATAATTGCAAAACTACCCCTGAAATCATGGGTCGAATAAAGGGGACACCCTGACAAGGAACCACTCACCTGAGGTTTTTGTAGATTCACATCAGCCGTGCATTTGATGCCCTAGGCCAGTCCCTTACGACGCTCCTGATTGGCTGATGATAAGCCAATCACAGGGCTGGAAACTCTCAGTCTCTCTCGAGTTCGCGTAGGCAGGATGTATATTTCATCTCTCCAGAGGGATGCGTCTTTTTTTTTTTTTTCAAAAGTATCCCTCAGGGAGGTGGAACAGATCCTACCCAAGTGAACTCTCGAGAAAGATTGAGAGTTTCCAGCCCTGTGATTGGTTTATCAATAGCCAATCAGGAGCGTCCGTAATGTATTGGTCTAGACATCAAATGCACGTTGATGTGAATCTACCATAGTCACAAATACTTCTCTGGGATTCTGGGATATCACGAAGGTTACCTTTTCACCTAAAAGCATCCTTCTGGGTGCTAGAATGAGTGATGGGAAGCTTTGAGTTGAAAGCATTCCTCAGTGATGTATTTTTTTCGGAGTTGGAGGTCAATCTATTGACCAAAAAACTCATCTTGGGGGTTTATTGGTACAACGATGGCTACTGAATAACCAAGGAGCTTTTCTCGGGTCTTTGCTTAAAATGGGGTCACTTACAGTCACATTTTCATTTGTTGCGATTTCATAAGAGCAAGCAAATTTCAAGACGAATATAATACTGTTCATGCAGTACAGTACAAGACATGTCTTACTGTTCATGGAGTACAAGATAATAAATTTCCGGTAAATGCATTACTGTTCACGTAATGCAATAAGACATATTTCAAGATAACTACGCTTTATTTCATGCAATGGAATACAAGACTTTGAAAATGCTTAGATCCGCGAATTGAAAACGAACTCAAATGAAAAACTCGCTTCCAGTAAACAAGACTCTTTCATCAGTCGCCAAGTAACAAAGGAGTTAAATAAAAGTAAAAAAAAAAAAAAAAAGTAAACAGGAGGAGTTGAGCTAATGACTAATAAAATCATTTGGATATTCTCAAAACTACTGCCAGTGTCAACTGGACTTACTACAAGAATTGTGATTTTATATTAGGCATTGTTTCACACTCGCAAATATTTCTCTTGAAATTTCGTTATAGGAAAACGGAACTGAGGCTGAAATCAACGGATAAAGGAGGATTATATATATACCTCAAGCCTCTCTAAGTACAGAACCTTTATCGATGTATATCCACTCGGACAAATATTCATGTAAAAAAAATAAAAAAAGTCTATAACGATATAAGCCTAAAGACATAAATTGAACTTTTATAGCTTTGACTCCACCAACCAGTGTATAGATATTAAGAATAAACCTTGTGAATTATATTAAATATAAATAACTAACATCACCCCAACTCTCTCTCTCTCTCTCTCTTCTCTCTCTCTCTCTCTCTCTCTCTCTCTCTCTCTCTGTTCAAATTATTTACGATATGTAATTTATTCCAATCAAGTTTTCCATTTTGTTTTTTAAAGCAGTTACGTATAGATATTATATCTGCTAAATCAACTGAAACTCAGATCATACCTTGAATTGATTTTCGTAAATATAATCAGATTTGACGTTTATCAGGGTCTGTATATTTGCCTACAAGGAAAAAAATATAGCTATCTTGTCCTTATAGCTTAATTGTAAATCGAAATCAATGGCATTTTCATGATGCTTGTAAAAGCTTACAGGAAGCGCATGCAGTGTTTAAATAGGTTTGCAACAATTGACTAGTTTTCATGATAATTGCAGAAGACAGGGCAATATACGGCATACTAGATTATACCACCCCCACGTAATTATATGAGTAACCAATTATCAGCAGTATTATCATCGTTGCATAATATTAAAAATGTCTGATAAATTCAACAATTAGATTCAAGTATACCATGTCAATCACGTATTCATAATTTTTATCGTTTGAATGGACAAATACACTTCATAAAAACTGTAACAAAATTAACATTTTAATTCAATTTATCATCAGATTACCGCAGTGATTAGGGGCGACCACGTGGCACTCCAGTCCCTTTTCCAGAAACGGAATTCGACGTATTTTTGCTCAAAATAGAGGATCTGACGCCATCTATTGGATGGACGACAGCATTTAATACATGGGGGGAGTAAAGTGTCTGCAGATATTTGTATAATTCTATCTTTCTCAAAACTAAAGACTAAAATTTATTGGAATAACCAGAGTAGCTTTTTATTAGAATACTGATCACTTGCAAGTAAATATTTTAATTTAATATTTTTTTGTCAATAAGAAGTATATTAAGCTTAAGTGAAGACCAGTTTCACCGACACAAAAATTTCTTCGTCCAACTTAGCGCAACGTAGGCCCAGGGCTACCAACAAAATACAGGCACTGAACTGTTATAAAATGAGAAATTGTCAACGATTCTAAGGAGAATTTATTATATTGACACTAACTTTAACCATGTATCATGTCTAGCTTCTTAAATGACACAAAGCGGTACACTGACTGGGTTTTTCTTCTTTTACAGCCTAATAAGTTAGCAATATTTACTGCAACGTGTCCAAGAAATGCAAATACCAACAAAAGAGTAAGATTTTCGTTTGTCATGGAGAAATATACAGCGACCATTAAAACAGTTTAAAAGTATGGGAGATAAAACTTTAATAATTTATTATTTGCAGCTTGTTAAATTACGCAGAAAGTGGAACACTGACGGCGGGGTCCTTCTTTTTTAGAATGTAGCAGGTGGCAATTCCGACTGTTAAGTCTCCAAGAAGGGAAAGCAACTCGATTCTTTTAAGTTTTGCACACACCAATTGTTTACTGGAAACAGTGAATTATATCATATTCTAGCTTACTTGGATGTACAATTTTGAAAAAAAAAAAACGAATGAATGCATAAATGATAAGACTTTAATTACTAAGGCTACTAAGTATAGTAGCCAATATTTACGAGTTTTGATACCTAAAGGAATGCATCACTTAAGGGTGAACGTACGTCAATATCTCTTTTAGCTGGTTCTGATGCAGCGTCTTATACAGATATTTGACTTTGCATAATAGGGTAGAAGGTCTGCTGTGGTAAGCGGACGTAGATATACCATGAAGTTAGTATGATATGAAATGTTGAACCAAAAGAAACAAAAACTTCTTCAGTTTTCTTCTGAAGATGGGAAAAGAAATCCACAAGATTATTGAGTATAACTTGTTTTACTTGTATTTACATTGTATTTAATGTTAAAAAACTCGAATCCTTTCAGGCCCTCTCTGTGACCCTTTCTCAAGAAGGAGGGTCACAGATAGGGCCTGAAGGTGTTAACAAAATTACTATGTAGATACCCTACAAGTAAACAAGTTATACTCGATAATCTTGTGGGGTTTCTTTCCCATATAAAATGTTATCAATCATGAGAGTCCCTTTGCTATAAATGGAATAGTATAAGATATGATGGTGATTTTGAATGAAAAATCTTTTTTTTTTTTTTAAAGTTGTGTTGTCATTTTCTCTGACTCACTGCTTAATAACTTTAATTGAAAAGGAATTAATGTTTCAGAAACTTTCACGATCGGGAGAAAGCTTCACTTGGACATCACGCGACGCACTGTAGGCATTACCTAGGTTCTTTTCAGCGTTCCTTCGGCCACTAGCTGCAACCCTTTTCCTCTCTCTCTCTCTCCCTCCCTTTTTTTTTTTTTTTTTTTTTTTCTTTTTTTTTTTTTTTTTTTTTTTTTTTTTTTTTTTTTTTTTTTTTATCTATACCTACGTCCATATTCTTGCTTTTGCACGTCACCATTCCACCACCTCTAACGATTATCTTAACATTGTCTTCAGCGGTGAATGACCTCATAGGCCCAAGGGCTTGGCCTCTGGCCTTAATTTTATATTCCAATTCCAGAATTTCAGTGTTCCTCAAGCTTACGAGGTTTTAGGTGTAATAAAATTAATCGATTAAATTTCCTCAAGCTTAAGTCATACAATGAAATACACGTTTAGACTTTCGAAAATCGTAAGTCATACAAACGAGTTAACATTAAAATGTGTTTTGCTCTATTGACTATTAACAGGATGGAAAGGCAGCCCTTCAACGATATAAAAAATAAAAAGATGTACGAGTATGTTTTGAATTTCACGAACGTGTGATTACAGAATCTAATAACTATACTTTACCACTTCTTAATTATTATTTACCACGAGGTATTTTTTACCATAAAAAAAAAAAAATAAAAATCCCATAGCGCTTAATTCCAACGTTCCAGTGTTTTCTTCGTAGACAGGATATTTTTACAGTAGACTTTTTTTTTCTATGGTATTATCCAGGATAGAGGAGGGCGTTTGTAATCTTATTACTCCCGGGGGGAAAATCACTGCGTTTATAACTTATCTTAAAAAGGTATTAGTACGTAAAAAGCAATTAGAAAACAAGATTATGTTTAGAGCATGTTCCTTGGAAGTCTTCGTGTGTGTGTTGTATATATATATAGATATATATATATATATATATATATATATATATATATATACATATATATTATATGTGTGTGTATTTATATATAGATATATATGTCCTCGTGTGTGTGGTGTGTGTGTGTGTGTGTATATATATATACATATACGTATATATATATACATATATATATATGTATACTATCGTATATATATATGTATACATATATATGTATACTATATATATATCTATATATATATATATATATATATATACATATATATATATATATATTATATACCTTTGGTTTTGAGAAATCGTAGCCAGCCTGTTAATCTTATATTCTATCCGGTAAAATTCGTGATAGTTGGTTAATATATATATATATATATATATATATATATATATATATATATATATATATATATATATATAATATATATATATATATATATATATGTATATATAATGTCCTATATATATATAACATATCTATATATATAACATATATAATATATATATATATGTTATATATATAGGATCATCTATATCCATAATATATATATATATATTATATTATATATATATATATATATGAATTAATTTTATCTCGTCACCATTATTCGTACACAAGCACTAAGCTACAAGTGTCCTTTAATATCCAATCGCTCTATCTCGGAAATAATACATTTCCATATTTCTAGTTGATAATTAGTTGATAATCAATAAGATCGTACTCTTGTGGGATCGAAACAACGAAAGACATGGAACTCAAGACTGCAGTGACGCGCCCTTAAAACCACACGACTATCAAATGAACACTAACCAATGAGAGAAGATCCCGTCGACGGCCATCTCCTCCGTCTTCCAGGACTCGTCGTTATCGTACTTGCATCTCCTCCCGCCGCAGAACACCGAGCACTGGATCTCCGTTGGGGTCATCCAGCCGGAGGGAGGACTCGCCTATGCGGCTGTAGTTGCTGTGCACGATCGTCTCCTCTTCCCGGCCAGCATCGCCGGCCGGAGCTCCGCGACTTCTGTGCAGTTCGCTGACATTCTGGAAAAGAAGATGGACGGAGAGAGTTTTTTTTTTATATAAAGTTTACGAGGTGGCACGTCAATTATTCAGGGAGGTGTACGATGCTTATTTATGGAAGGTACGATGGACTATCAGGGAGGTGTACGATGCTTATTTATGGAAGGTACGATGCTTATTTATGGAAGGTACAATAACTATTCAGGGAGGTGTACGATGCTTGTTTATGGAAGCGTACGATGCTTATTTATGGAAGGTACAATAACTATTCAGGGAGGTGTTACGATGCTTGTTTATGGAAAGCGTACGATGCTTATTTATGGAAGGTACAATAACTATTCAGGGAGGTGTACGATGCTTGTTTATGGAGCGTACGATGCTTATTTATGGAAGGTACAATAACTATTCAGGGAGGTGTACGATGCTTGTTTATGGAAGCGTACGATGATTATTCATGGAAATGTACGATAACTATTCGGGGAGGGTGTATGATACTTATATATTTATGGAGGGGTTACGATGATTATTCATGGAAATGTACAATAACTATTCGGGGAGGTGTATGATACTTATTTATTTATGGAGGGTACGATGATTTACTCAATGGAAATGTACGATAAAACTATTCGGGAGGTGTACAATACTATTTATAGCTTCGTACCGATGCATATTCAGGAGGGTGTAACGATTAATTAATTATGGAATCGTACGATACTTATTTATGGACATGTTTCGATGCTAAGAGTAGAGATGAGATAGACAGAGGAAAAATGATTACGTTACAATAAGTAAAAATGGCGTCACAAGGCAAAGGTCATCGCCAAGAGAAAATTGAGAGGTTTGGTGAGAGACGACTTGAAGCGATTTAAAAATGGGTTCATGAGAGAGAGAGAGAGAGAGAGAGAGAGAGAGAGAGAGAGAGAGTTAATAGAAAAGTTCTGTCAAGAAAGAGAAACAGGAAGCGTGTGTGTGTGTGTGTGAGAGAGAGAGAGAGAGAGAGGAGAGAGAGAGAGAGAGAGAGAGAGAGAGAGAGAGATAAGTTTTGATAAGAGGGAGAGGTCTCGAAAAGAGAGAGAGAGAGAGAGAGGAGAGAGGCAATGAACACTACAAGTATAGTAAAAAAAAAATAAAAAAAGTTATCTTTATCGAATGACTTGTGTTAACTTACTCCGGGCCGCTGACAGAACATCAGTGAGTTACTCATTCATGAGCGAAGCGGCGTCTCTGACCAAAATGGTAGAGTGTTCCTGTGCCAATATGAAACTTTTAAAACACAATGCCGCAACCTGCAACCGAAAAATAGTCCAAAAAACCTTGACGCTGCAATGAAACGGTTGTGAAAAATGCAAAAACTGAATGCAACCCAGACTCAATCTAAACAGATAAATGTCACCATTTCAACTAAAGATTTATTCTCTTTGAGGGAGTTTATTCTTTTTGGTGGGAAGTTGAGTCTTCGCGGGAGAAGCTTATTCACTCTGAGGGAGAAGTTTATTCTCTTTGAGGGAGAATTTATTAACTTTGAGAAGTTTATTCTCTTTGAGAGAGAAGTTTATTCTCTTTGAGAGAGAAGTTTATTCTCTGAGGGAGAAATGTAGTCTTTGCGGGAGAAGTTTATTCTCTCTGAGGGAGAAGTTTATCCTCTTTGAGGGAGAAGTTTAGTCTCTTTAAGGGAGAAGTTTTTTTGTAGTCTCTTAAGGAAGAAGTTTTAGTCTCTGAAGGAGAAGTTTATTCTCTCTGAGGGAGAAGTTTATCCTCTTTGAGGGAGAAGTTTAGTCTCTTTAAGGGAGAAGTTTTAGTCTCTGAAGGAGAAGTTTATTCGCTTTGAGGGAGAAGTTTATACTCTTTGAAGGAGAAGTTTAGTCTCTTAAGGGAGAAGTTTTATTCTCTCGTAGCAAAATATTTTATAAGTTAAATATGTTAAATCGCTAAATAACAGCTAAATCATCTCTCCCATGAGTAAATCGGGCCGGTATGATACAGAATATATGTAATTCCGAAAAAATAAAGAACATGAATATTGATTGGAGACGGCATTTAATCCGAAAAAAAAAATAAGAAACATGAACATTGATTGGAGACGCGTTACACGTTCTTACTAATAGGTATCGGTATTGGGCAATAAGTAGAAGTTCATTTAAATGTCTTTTGACTGAAAAGGGTGGTGTAAGAGGTCTACTCAGTTCTCTTAAATGTACGACATAATGTGGAAAAGAAAAAAAACAAAAAAAAAAAAACAAATAACCGATCGAAAATGAAATTCAAAATAATTTCGTCAAATTCAAATTGTGTCCGTGGATGTAAAAAAAAATGTTAAAAACTGAGTTGTATTGTTTTCAGTTTACAAGTATCCTTCTTACATGTCATTGAAATATATACATATCTGAAATGGTTTAAGCGCCTCTCCTCTATCTTCTTTTTCTTTTATTTAAAACAACTGGAAATTCTTCCGTCTCCGTTTTTGTTTCTGATATAAAACAATAAATCCCTTTTACGCAAATATATATATATATATATATATATATATATCTATATATATATATATATATATATATATATATATATATATATATATATATATATATACTTTTTTGTCTCCGTTTTGCTTCTAATGAAAAAAAACAAAAAAAAAAAAATCTATTTTCTACGTAAAAAGAACTAAAATTGTTTGTTTGTTTTATGGTGTTTTTTACGTTTGCATGGAAACAGTGGGTTATCAGCAACGGGACCAACGGCTTTTTACGTGGACTTCCGAACCACGACGAGAGTGAACTTCTATCACCATCTCTCACCCCTAAATGGAATGCGACAATTGAACTCTCGGCCACCGAGGTTTGCAGGCCAAAACCATCCGATCACGCCACTGACGCGCTTAGAACTAAATTGGCACCGTTCAGTAAATCCTGCAAGGCGGATTCTATATTTGTCCGAATGTGACGAGAGACAAAAAAGAAAAAAAAAGGAAAAAAAAAAAAAAAATCTCTTTTTTTACGCACAGAACTAAATTGGCAACGTTCAGTAAGTCTTGCGAGGAGAGTTCAAATGTCTGCCGGAATGTGCGAGACGGTAAAGAACGCTTCAGTGGAACCAAGGCAAAATTCGTATGTGAAAAAAAAAAACCATTTGGGAAGTATTTTTAGCTTTATCGAAAACAGTTAAGACAATAATTGATTGAATTCTTCATTCACTTAGGAGGAAAGCATAACGGTTTTTTTTTTTTCCTTTTTTTTTTTTTTTTTGTTTTCCTTTTTTAAAGATTTAACGTCAAAAAGTTGAGCATTTTTCCAACGTATTTACGCCTGAATATCTGCAGAAGAAATTAACTTATACATCGGATGTTTTTTGTAGTTTCAATCACAGCATATTTTTAGCATAACTTTAATCCTGATTTTAATTTCTATTACCATTACAACTATTACTGCTAGAACTAACGCTATGGTTATCATATGTATCAGTTTTAACTACATTTACAAGTTTTTTTTTTTTGTTCTCTAGTTTTTCTTCTCGTTAGCAATTAAAAATGTCGGCGTCAATAACCTACGTAGATGTTGTCCACGCCAGTTTTTATTATCCAATAAAAAAAAATCAATCAATTTGGTAATTAAAAGCGTCGTGAACTCCCGTAGAGTTTACCAATGCTCAAACACTGTTTTTCCGATTTCAATGTATTTGTAACTGAGGACATGGACTTCAGTGAACAATAGTACAAGGTAAATTTATCATAAAATCAAAGATATAAAGCTTTAAAAAAAATTATCAAGTGGATTAAAACATACGGAGTTATAAAACTTAATCAAAGGAATTAACATACGAAACTATAAAAACGTAATAAAAGAATGCAGAAATATATAAGTATTATCAAGGCTAATCATTATCACTACACAACCGCATGTAATCATGTCTATCATAAAAATCTAATGTGAAATAATCATGCATCCTTAAGGGACATCTCATACTGAAGTCAGGCAATAGAAGTTGTCAGACAGACGACAAGGCAGACAAGCAGATCTGATTAATGCTGAAAAAACAGATCTGACAGACTGGAGGACATACAGATTTGATACTACAATCAGCAAGCCAGACTGAGAAACTAACGGAAAGGTATATTTTAGAGTAGATGAGATCTAAGGAGCTAGTTTTAATTAATAATGAGAGAAAAACAGACACTTGAAGATGGAGTGGAGGAGACGGAAAGAGTAAATATAAAACAATTAAATCAAGGCTGAAGGATTTGCAGATTTCAAGATAATCAATAATATACCTTCAGTAAGTAAGTCGATTGGTAAATTATAACAATGTATTGAATTGAAGAGATCTTATAAGCCCCATAATTCTGATCGAACTCTCTCTCTCTCTCTCTCTCTCGTCTCTCTCTCTCTCTCTCTCTCTCTCTTAAGGTAGTAGTAATACAGGGGATGTAATGCTACTCAAAAGCGCCATGACCTTTACCTTAACCTCAGCAATAACCTTCTTCGATTTCTCCTTTATGTTCATGTAGTTTTTTTTTATTCCTTATATATATTATTATATTTTCTACTGTTGATACCTTGTTTGTTTTTTTCCTTTTGCCTACAATGGACTAATTTTCTTATTAGGTTTACTTTAACACATTAATAATAATAATAATAATAATAATAATAATAATAATAATAATAATATCAACGAAGAAAGTATCACTCATTGATGTCGCAATACCATGGGACACCAGAGTTGAAGAGAAAGAAAGGGAAAAATGGATAAGTGTCAAGACCTGAAAATAGAAATAAGAAGGATATGGGATATGCCAGTGGAAATTGTACCCATTATCATAGGAACACTAGGCACGATCCCAAGATCCCTGGAAAAGGAATCTAGAAAAACTAGAGGCTGAAGTAGCTCCAGGACTCATGCAGAAGAGTGTGATCCTAGAAACGGCGCACATAGTAAGAAAAGTGATGGACTCCTAAGGAGGCAGGATGCAACCCGGAACCCCACACTATAAATACCACCCAGTCGAATTGGAGTTTTGTTGAAAACAACGGCTACTTCAGCTGTGTTTATTTTTGTATAAAAGTTTCTCTCTTCTTATTACTGACTTTTCTTCTGTACTCAAATTGGCTATTGAAACAGGAAACGGGGGATTCACGTCACAAACGTGTTATTGTCAAATTGAATGTATTATACAAAATGCAGTACAAATTGGATCTTAAGCTTAAAAAACAAAAAAGACACTAAAAGATACATTCTGGATTCCTCTTGCTCAGGGGGCCGTGCTCTCTCTCCCTCTCTCTCTCTGGGCAAGAAGAATCCAAAATGAGCCATTTAGTATCTCCTGCGGTTAGGCTTAAGATCCAAATTTGTACTGCATGTATAATACATTCAATTTGACAAATACCACGTTTTTGACATGAATCCCCCATTTGGCGTTTTCACACATTAAGCCAATTTGAGTACAGAAGAAAAGTCAGTAATAAGAAGAGTAGAGAAAACTTTTATACAAAATAAACACTGCTGAAATAGCCATTGTTTTCAATAAAAACTAAATATTATTATTATTATTATTATTATTATTATTATTATTATTATTATTATTATTATTATTATTATTATTATTATTAGTGTGTAAATAGCATACCCAATTTTAGTAAAGAAGAATATATAAACTTCTATAAAAAAAAAATATACACGGCTGAAACAGCAATCATTTCAACAAAACTTGCAATAATGAAGGTCTTCTTCCAGCAAATAATAATAATAATAATAATAATAATAATAATAATAATGAATAATAATAATAATAATAATAATAATAATAATAAACTCATAACCTCGAAGACCATGTATCGCAAAAAACATGAATTAGAAAATGAAGATGATATAATAAAAATGAATGAAGAGCCCAGCAGGTAAGAGAAAGCCTAGAAAGGATGAAAGCAAATCTACTCATTTTTCAAAGAGGGGAGAATAATGAAATGTAATAAATCAAAAATATATTGACGCTTTTATGTTTTACATATATAACAGAAAATGACACATTGACCGTAAAGAATTAATGAATCACTAGAATTTTCAAGGCTGGTACGTATTGAGTATTGAATATACAATAAAAATTTAAGTAAATGAATAAATAATAAAAGAAGCTATATTGACAGCTGAAAGGACGAACACGCCATTATCTAATGAAATATACCTAAGCATTTGCGGCACCAACATAATAAGACAACGGAAGGCAGGCATAAGATTTTAGGAGCATTACGGTAGCAACTAACAGAAAACGGGAGGTAATCCAAAGATCTTAAAAGCACTATAGTACCAACATAGCAGAAAACAGAAGGCAGTCCTAAGATCTTAGAAGCATACGGTACCAACATAACAGAAAACGGGAGACAATCCGAAATCTTAAAAGCATTTACGGTACCATCATAAACGGAGAAGGAGAACAGAAGGCAGTCCTAAGATCTTAGGAGCATTAAGGTACCAATATAACAGAAAACGGAAGGCAGTCCAAAGATCTTAGGAGCATTAAGGTAGCAACATAGCAGAAAACAGAAGGCAGTCCTAAGATCTTAGTAGCATTACGGTACCACATAACAGAAAACGGAGATTAATCCGAAAAGACCTGAAAAGAATTATGCTACTAATGCAGTAAAGAAATGGATGGCTGACCAAAGATTTCAGGAGCATTACAGTACCATAACAGAACACGGCAGGCAATCCAAAATATCTTAAAGGCATAACGGGAATTGGAAGGCATTCAAAAAGATCGTAAAACCAGGGCACACTACGAATCTGGAATTTCAAGTACCGTACTATATATAGTCCCAAAATATGTGATCCAGACACCCAATAGGAATCTCCTATAACCAAACGATCTACCAGATACATATTCATCCTCTTTCCTCCTCTATCTGAAATTCGAGACCCGCGAATCCAATCCATTGCTTCCTCATTCATCTCTAGTACTACTAATAGCAACGATCGCATCGACTACGAGTCATTATTCATGATATTTATCCGGTAAAATATCAATAACGGTGTTATCGAGCCTCGGGGATTCTCAAGGACATCGTTACAAGTGATTTTTGGGGAAAGCCCGGGCGGTGTTATGACTGCTCGAAGCCGAGCCACTGAATATTGATGGACACTTGAGCCTATGCGAACGTTCTTCCATATTCACATATGTAGATACGTACGCATAAATACATAGATAAGTATGGATGTGTGTACATACGCACACACACATATATATAAGGTGAGAAATAAATTTTGATATACTTTCGCATAATGTATACAAGTATTTATGTTAAACAGCTTTTTCAGCCTAGAAAATGCATCAAACGATGTGATACGTCGGCTCTTTAAATAAATGTATGAAAATAGAACTACATTCCATGAATCCCCGATCATAATATATACTACATATACATATATATATATATATATATATATATATATATATATATAGATATATATATAGATATATATATGTATATACGTATACATATCTATTTATATATATACATACACACACACACACACACACACATATATATATATATATATATATATATATATATATATATAATATATATATGTTAATGTCGTCAAATATGGAATTTACTATCAAGAAAAGACTTTAACCCAAATTATATAACGGATACAAAAAGTAATAATTGCCAAGATGCTTCTCTGACGTAGCTAAGAAAATTTTATGGCAACTGACAAAATCTCTATTCTGGTCCTATCCCAGTTAATGTCTTGGCAAACGATGCATCCATCTACTTTTCGTGTTTTTTCTGTTCGGCATTTTACTTTATGTGTGTGGTATGTGTGTATGTTTGATGGTATGTATGTGTGTTGTGAATCGCGTGTTAAAGAAGCATTTCATTTCTTTTATCACACGAATCTCTTTGAAGGCATTTTTCTACCATTTTCTGAACCCTACCTTTATTTCTGTTTATTCCAAAGGCAACTGGTCACAGTTCGCCATGAAACTTGATGTTGTTTGCATTGGCAATCCAATCACAACCACCGTACAAAGCCTACTGCTGCTGAGAAGTAAGTCGCCTCCTTTTACTCAGAAACCCAAGACTCACTGATGTACTGATTTATGCAGCAAACTGAAGAAACTCTTTGTTATCAAACTGCTGCAAAATGAGAAGCGACGAGCAAAGACCATTTTGTTGGAAGACTTAACACGCTAAGGGCGCAATCATAATGACGACTGCTGATGTAATGCAACCAACCGAACCAGGGTTCAAAAATTCACCCCTTGATTCGCTGTGATAACCTGTGTATGTACATGTGCTCTGTGTACAAAGAAGACTCGCCATTGATTCTCGATTATTGGGGCACCTCCGTTGGCAAACCAGTCAGTAGTGGTAGATCTAAGACCCTCCTGACAGCCTTCTTGGAGCGGAATAATTTAAACGCCATGAAATCCATAGAGGAGGAGGTTGCGGTTGTGCCCAGGAACTGAAGACTGATCTTTTGATGTGTCATGCACACCGATATGTTGAGAACATTTCTGCCCACAGTCCTCCTTTCTGAGTAATGACTCGAGATCGACGTATATGAGTTACCTAAATGTATGTCCACAATACAGAAAACATGTACAAACACACGTCGGCAAAATTATGGCAGACCCTAATCAAGTGTTTCATACGATTATCACAATCCTTTCCGAATAATGACTCGAGATCGACGTAGCTCGTCGTAGAAGGTTACCTAAAGGTATGTCCACGCTACAGAAAATAATCACAAAACAAATGTCGGCAACTTGTCGCACACACATTACAAACAAGTTTGAATACAAGTCAACGACCTATTGGTAGTCCTAACCAGTGCTTCATACGATTATCCAGCACCTGCTGAAGGTAATTTACGTACTGGTCGTTGACACATTTTCCAGTCCGTTTTGTCATATGTAAGAGAAAAGGTGCGGCATGTGTTTTAAGACACGTTTAGCTGGCATAAACGTGCCCTAGAGCTTATTTGTTATTATAATATTTCCCACGAATCTCTTCTTTGGCCTTCAGCTTTTCCCATTTCTATCTGGGGTCGCTGTTTCTAGTCAGGCTTCTCCATCGTCCTCTCTCCTGCACATCTTGTTCTCTTAAGACCCTTTTCCTTCGTGTCATTCAATAATTTATCTTTCCAACCTGAACTTGGCCTTCCCCTCCCTCTTCTGCCCTCCACCTCCATGTGTTCATAACCCTCTTACATACGTGGTCATCTTCTCTCCTCATGACATGACCAAACCATTACAGTGTTCTTTCCCTGTGTTTTTTTTTTTTTTTTTTTTTTTTTTTTTTTTTTTTTGAAACCTCTAATACTCTGACTGTCCCCTGAATAACACTGGAAAAATTATGGGGCTTACTTGTCATCACTTAAGAATACTGGAATTTAAATGGGGGTTACTCGATGTCAACTCGATAAACCCAGGGCTGTTGTTAACCATCAAATACCCAAAATTACTCTGCACACTCATGCAGAATAGAAACAAGGGAAGTGATAAGAGTGTATTCGATTTATGGAGCTCCCACTGACGGCGAAAAGATTCCCGAAGAGTAACGATTTTTTATAGGTAAAATAAATCCTACCAAGATCTATACGCCATTATTTCGGTAAAGTGTTATGTCGGTCTGATTCCTAAAACAGGAATCTTTATAGATCAGAGAGATCGCCTGGTCAGTACAGACACGAGAGGTATGTAGAATCATCCTGGAATCAATGGAACCTGCAGTATGGTTTAGATCCTAATTGTTAAGTTCCAAGAATAATTGCAATTTGGGGGTGTACTTATGAATCCCTGATCCTGAGGGCGGAGATTTTTTTTCGTTTTTATGTTCACACATGGGTATTATATTCCGAGAAATGTTACTGAGATTGAGCAAGCAAATGGTAACTATGAGAGAACATAAAGATTACTATACTACTACTACTACCACTACCACTACCACTACCATTACTACTTACTACTACTACTAATAATAATAATAATAATAATAATATAATAATAATAATAATATTTTTATTGAAAATAATAGCAGGATTTACATAATTGGAGGTTTACTACTTTCTGTTTATACAAAAAATTCTGAAAAATCAAAAAGAAAATTGATTTTAATAAAAAAAAAAATTCTGAAAAATCAAAAAATCAAAAACTGATTTTATACAAAATTCTGAAAATTTTTTCAAAAATCAAAAAATCAAAAACTGTTTTTATACAAAAATTCTGAAAAATCAAAAAATCAAAATTTGATTTTTATGCAAAATTCTGAAAAATCAAAAAATCAATTCTACCATTGTTTTCAATAAAACATGTTTGAAAGAAGGTCTGTTTCCAACATACACTAATAATAATAATAATAATAATAATAATAATAATAATAATAATAGTATAGTTTTCTTTATCTATGCGTCTTTTCACCTTAGGGAGATTTAACATACCTCCACTCTGGCTCAGACCTACCACAGCCGACTGACTGCCAGTTACCCAATCCATTGCTCGAGTCAATACAGGCACAATAGTTTAATTTTTCCTAATTAGAAAAGGTCTGCATCGCTTCCTTCCATCTTGGAAGAAAAGCCACAGTACCAAAAAATTCGTATCAATATTATTATTATTTTTTTTTTTTTTTTTGCTCTATCACAGTCCTCCAATTCGACTGGGTGGTATTTATAGTGTGGGGTTAACCGGGGGTTTGCATCCTGCCTCCTTAGGAGTCCATCACTTTTCTTATTATGTGCGCCGTTTCTAGGATACACTCTTCTGCATGAGTCTGGAGCTACTTCAGCCTCTAGTTTTTCCAGATTCCTTTTCAGGGATCTTGGGATCGTGCCTAGTGCTCCTATGATTATGGGTACAATTTCCATGGCACTATCCCATATCTTCTTATTTCTATTTTCAGATCTTAATACTTATCCATTTTTCCCTCTCTTTCTCTTCAACTCTGGTGTCCCATGGTATTGCGACATCAATGAGTGATACTTTCTTCTTGACTTTGTCAATCAACGTCACGTCTGGTCTATTTGCACGTATCACCCTATCCGTTCTGATACCATAGTCCCAGAGGATCTTTGCCTGATCGTTTTCTATCACTCCCTCAGGTTGTGCTCGTACACTTATTACTGCAAGGTAGCTGATGTTTCTTGCACAGGCTCCAGTGGAGGGATTTTGCTACTGAATCATGCCTCTTTTGTACTGGTTCTGTGCAAGTGCCGGGCATTCGCTTGCTATGTGGTTTATGGTTTTCATTTTTCGTATTGCACTTCCTACATATGGGAGAGATGTTATTTTCCGTCTATCGTTCTTTGAACATATCTGGTTCTTAGGGCCTGATCTTGTGCCGCGTTATCATTCCTTCAGTTTTTCCTTCTTAGCTCTCCCCTCTGTAGCCATTGCCAGGTGTCATCGCTGGCTAGTTCTTTAGTCTGTCATCATGTATTGTCCGTGCATTGGTTTGTTGCGCCAGTCCTCTGGTTCTGTCTGTCATTCTCCTGTCTCTGGTATATTATTATTATTATTATTATTATTATTATTATTATTATTATTATTATTGCATGTTTTTTTGCGTTGAGTTAAAAAACAAAAATACAGGAATTTTAGGTGGATGGATTTATGATTGATTTATTCAGAAGGAAAATGTGAAAAATAAACAATGTGCATGTTATACAGTACAGAAAAAGGATTACTATAAAATATTATAGCGTATTCATTTTAATTTTCGTTGGTGAAACAAGGCTCTATTTGGGCCATAGAGTTTAGCATGCCTCAATTTACGTTACAAGTTAGGAATATAATGCTTACTACTTATGCGTGAGTGGAAAATCTTGCACGGTCCAGAGTAAGCTGGAGGTCGGATCACACCTTGTCATTATTTGCAGTCAGTCTGCTAGCTAGGACACGACTTCCGTGGCACAAGTATGAACTTTTTAAGAAGTGAAGATACTTTAAAATGTTACTCTGTACCCACTACTGCGTATTATTTTATGGCGGTGTCAAGTCTAAAAAGTAAATAAGAGATATGAGCTAAAAAATATTGCAACGAAATTCGTCTTTGAATAACCCTA
>NC_087204.1:95282921-95309300 GCF_015104395.2 Macrobrachium nipponense
TCTCTCGAATGGTATGCTTAAAGATGTAATTGTATTGTTGCTTCACCAATCAAATATCGTGAAAAAAAAGTGGTCATTTCGAGTGAAAAGGTGGCCATTTGGTCGTTTACCATGTCTACTTATAAGTGAAATTCTGAGAATTACAGCTATGGTCCATTTTGAAAAGAATTTCACGGAGTCTCTGGCAGGCTAAGAATTGGCGGAAAATTATTAGAATGATTACACTGACAATTTTAGCATGTAGGGTGACGATGAACCTTGCAAACAGAAATGCACAGCTGCTGATATCCCGCTCAATGTTGCATTAGGAGTCCAATTTGCAACAGTCTAGGCGCAACCGTTTTGGAGACTAACGCGAAAATCAAATCACACTCAGTCTTTCTCGATTCTGCGCGCCGTGACTATTTTGTCAATTTATGGTATGAATTAAGTTAATCGGTCCTCAGTCTACGACCAGATTACTCCAGATGCATGATTTCCCTGCGCTAGAAGGGTTGAGAGGCAGTTTACCAATTAGGCAATTGACTAGCCCCATTTAAAATATTCAGTGACTCACAAATTGCAGGAGCTATTACGGCTTGATTAATTACTACAATTTGGAGTCTCATCAGCTCACTACCTCCTGGGATCATTAATTCAACTACCCATTATTTACGTCACAACAAACCGAGGGGAAGCTAAAAGCGATTCTTTGTTAATCCACGCGTACGCAAATTACGCGGACTATTATCAGTAACAGACTCTTACAAAGTAAACTCCTGTTTCTCAGGGTTGGGGAAATTGGGTCTTTGCCTTTAACTGAGCTAAACAACCCATTCAGCTTCTTTAAACATTATCCCACTTTCTTTGCACAAAATTACTTCCTTCGCTTCGGGTAGACTAGTCTATTCTAATTGTAAATAACAGTTCAATCTGCGTCCTTAGTCTGTTGTTTCGCTGAGCTCAGGATACGACAAGTCTTTTTTTTCCTGATGGTTACCAAGAATCAGCCCTTTAGCTTATTGCTTAGAAAGCTGTTTGCTCGCTCCCGAAGAGAGAGTAAAATCTTTACAATAATAATTTGGCATAATGTCTGTCCATCCTTCTGTCATTCAATCACGCCCAAACGGCTGGTCTATAGGCATGAAACTTGGCAGGGTTTTAGTGGGAACGCCTAAGATGGTTTATAATGGGGTTTCATCCTACCTCCTCCCCTACCCCATGCGTAAGGGGCGAAGGGGGTGGGGGTGAGAAGGGATTCCCTGAAACGGAGCTGGTTCTGCCCGTGAAACTAGGCTGGCTACGCCCGTAGACTTGTACTTTACGAATTTTCATACACAATTTCTGTATATATATAGGAAATTGTAGGAACACATCCACAGTTATGCAAGGGAACGTTATACATTTAAATCTTTTACTACTACAGAGATCTTCCTGGAATCCTTCCAGTCTCCCCTTTTCAATCTCAGATTGAAAAGTGGAATCGAGAAGATTCCCCAAAAGCTCTCTGTAGTAGAGATTTATTTTTAAATGTATTCCCATACGTAAGTGTGGATTGGTCTTTCTCCATTCAAGACGTATTGCTTCTTTGAGTATTTTTTCAATTTAGAAAATTATTACTATCTTAAAAAATGAAAAAACACTTCCTTCCTTTCCAAAATCTTTACAAAGAATTCCGTCTGATTTCCGAATTTTTAGAAGATAATAATTGCTAATAGTTACCAAGAATTAACAGCTGTTTCCGTAGAAATCAGCTACTGTTTTCGAATAAGCAGCGTTTTACGGAATGACTCGTAATCAATTGACCAATCCAACCCGCTCACAAAAATTCCACGAATCTATTCTACGGCCCATTAGCGCATATACTGACCGCCCTTAGCAAACGATCAGTTACCGTAAGAGGAAACACGAAATACTCTTGTCATTCTTGTACTCGATATTTGCGTCCATTCCTTTCATAACAGGTAATGACACCATCTGCGTACGACCTTCGGCGTAGAATTCCTTCCAACTGCACGGTATTCCTTGTCGATAATCCTTGGGGCCGGAGAGCTATGTATATTTACCCGTAGCGCCGTAAACCTTTCTGTAATACCTTCTTCTACTTGTCCATTCCCTTAATTTTGTTTGTTTATTTGTTTGTATGGTGTTTTTACGTTGCATGGAACCAATGGTTATTCAGCAACGTGATCAACGGCTTTTACGGTACTTCCAAACCACGTCGAGAGCGAACTGCCTATCACCAAGAAATACACATCATCTCATCCCTCAATGGAATGCCAGGCATCGAACTCGCAGCCACCGAGGTTGGTAGGCCAAGACCATACCGATCACGACCACTCAGGCGCTCCCATTCCCTTAGAGATCGTTTCTACACAACGAAAAAAGGCCGGTAACAGCTCTATATCGTTTCGTTATATCTGTTGGTTTTGAGTTCCTCGTGGACGAGTGGGTTTACTTCATCGCCTACCGATTCGGTAAGTCGCGAGTTCGATCCCCGCTCTGCCAACGTGGAATCAGAGGAATTAATATCTGGTGATTAGAAATCCATTTGTCGATATAATGTGGTCGGAGCCCACAATAAGCTGTAGGTCCCATTGCTAGGTAACCATTGGTTCTTAGCCACGTTAAAACTATCTAAATCCTTCGGGCCAGCTCCTAGGAGAGCTGCTAATCGGCTCAGTGGTCAGGTGTAAAATAAGATATACTTATCTGTTGGGTTGGCGTCATGACTTCTTGCGCTTTGCTGGACACTTCAAAGGCTAAAGAAAAGCATTATATACATTAGGTGAAGAGTAGCCATTTTAGAAAGCAAAAGTTATATAAGAACTAGCCCCCTTTTTCTAACTTTACCAATTACATTAAAAGGAATTACCCTTTTTTCAGCGTCAGTGAGAAATCGAGTGAAATTCCACAAGAACTATCTACGAGGGAAGGTCCATTGAAGAGGCATTTAGAATAACAGCAAGATATATCAATTATTCCTGTTTTAAGGACTTTGCCATTTCTCATTGCCACATCAAATATAAAACAAAGCGGTTCCGTTTCGCCAAGAGCCAAGGCCAGCTTCAAGATCTATATCTTGCGGAACAGACATTTGCAAGGCATTAAACATGACAGCACAAAAGCCAGTACAGTAATTCCCCTTCGTCATTTAAGTCATTCTCATTGAGCAACGGCAATTATGGCTATAGTAACGTAGATTCACACCCAACCGTGCTCATTTGATGTCTAGGCCAGCCCCTTACGACGCTCCTGATTGGCTGTTGATAAGCCAGTCACAGGGCTGGAAACTCAATCTCTCGAGAGAGAGTTCACATAGGCAGGATGCATGTTCCACCTCTCCTGAGGGATACTTTTGAAAGACGTATATCCCTCAGAGAGGGGGAACATAGATCCTACCCATGTGAACTCTCTCTCTCTCGAGAGAGACTGAGAGTTTCCAGCCCTGTGATTGGATTATCAACAACCAATCAGGAGCGTCGTAAGGGACTGGCCTAGACATCAAATGCACGGTTGATGTGAATAATACTATAGTTTCTTTATAAGCAAAACGCTTACATATTCATCTAGAAAAGTCTGTCTTCCACATTTCACTTGGAGGTATTAAAACTGAAAAAACCTTTTTTTTTTTTTTTTTTTTTTTTTTTTTTTTGCTTATTAAGAAAATTATACTTTTCAAAAAACTTGGATTCTGTCGGCACCTGGAGGTTTAGCCGTAACAATGTTCTTAGGAATGTTTTCGATTACATGAGAAGAAGAAATACAAAAATAAGCAGAGGAGGGTAGCAAGATTTCAGTCTCTCTCCCACGATACAGACATTCTATTCATTTTTTACAAAAATATAAACACAAGATCGCCACAAGATCAGACGACACACGCCATTTGACAAAAAAGAAGCATTGTACGTCTACACCTCGTTATACTACTAAGTATATCTTAGTACTAACCAATCCACCCTGAGCTGATTAACAGCTCTCCTACAGGCTGGCCCGAAGGATTAGGTATTTTTTACGTGGCCAGGAACCCAATTGGTTACTTAACACCGGGACTTACAGCTTATTATTGGATCCGAACCACACCGAGAAATGAATTTCTATCACCAGGAATAAATTCCCTCTGATTCCTTGTTGACAGAGCGGTGTATCGAACCCTGATCTGAGAACGGTAGTCGAGCTGTAACCCACTCGTCCAACGAGGAACTTCGTTATACCAATATCAATAGTTTAAACTATCGTTATACTACGATCAGTAGTTTGAAAATTGGGGAAATCGCAAACAAAAAGGAAGAGAACCAGAAATAAATAATTTTGATGTCTCTTTCACGAACAACGAACCCCCGTTCTTAACTGTAAGAACACCAAATGCAATATAGCGCAGGGTATTCCTCTTTGGGTCAAGCGGTCCTTCAAACTTTTTTCTTTTTTTTGGGCCATGGCCCTACTTTAGATATCTCCAAATACCCATGGCTCACGACTTCAAGTATTCAGAATAGGAATTGATAAGTTCAAAATACAACATATAGTTCCTGGAACTGGAATTTTAATTTTCACGTTTATTACCATAGAAATTTCATAATATAGATTTTTCATGATTTCAATATGCAAATATGCTCAGAATCTTTTCATGACCGTTTTTTGTGATCTACAAATTAACTAGTGAACAATTACAGGGACAGAATAATTAAAAGAAAATATATTCATATACATAGTTTTTACATATACTGTTAATTCATTATAGGTCCCGCATAAAAGAAAAAAAAACTTTTATTTTTATTTTCATATATTGATTTAACTTTAAATTAAATTCTATATTTCTTTTGTCCGTGGCCCACTGTGGACCATGGCCCACAGTTTGAAGACCACTGCTCTAGGAGTAATCTGGAGAACGTTAATTTCGATAACACTCTCCCAAGGACAAGTTCGTTGTTGTTTGCATAAAAATGATGCAATGGAAGATTGGTCGTTAGCTGCTGATAATCTTACCTGACTATCTGAGTCTCTCTCTCTCTCTCTCTCTCTCTCTCTCTCTCTCTCTCTCTCTCTCTCTCTCTCTTATTAGTTATGTTAACACGAGTTTTATGTTTTTAAAGGCATTATGTGCAAATTATAGTTCGTGTAAAAGCGTGTGGTTCGTAAAGCGTCCCCTTCCAATCCTGGATTCGCAAACGTTGAGCTGCGATAAATAATTCTGCAGCATCGACAACTCCGTAGGAGTCCTGTCTACTCCTTACACTACTGCTACACATTTGGATTGTTTTTATCATTACGTATGTCTACTTTCTTTTATAACTTTCTAGCGGTCTTTCTTATATCGCTCTTCCGGTCTGGGCTTGATAGGGGCGATAAGACGCAAGTTTTGCATTGCAGAACATTGCATGCACATTTACACTCAGAAATGCAAAAGTTCAACTGGATCTTAATTAATATCACGTTACGCTGAAAAGGACACAAAGTCTCGTATTACGTGTCGCGAGTTGGACGCTTAGGCATACACACGTACAGACATATATCCAATCTTTTCTAATACCTGATTTTTCAGGGTTACTGCACACTGCCGGTAACTCACCCCGATGATTGCCATTTGCGGAGAGGAAAGCAGTTTGCAAATCAGGGGTGTAATGTTATTATTATTATTATCATTATCATTGTTGTTGTTGTTGTTGTTTGCTCTAGAAGGGTCGAAAATAATGAAAATTTTAAAGTTCGTGTATAAATTATAAACACAATAAAGAGTTTTTAACAAATGTTATTATTATTATTATTATTATTATTATTATTATTATTATTATTGAAAAAGAAAACACAAAATCACTTTGTGAACTTGTTTACTTCTAAGTATTTACATTTAGTTTTACTCCACACTCGAGTACTTTCAGCCCTATCGTGGGCCCATTTCAAGAGATGTTTGGGATGTTAGCCTGGGTCAAGGCCCAGCAGTCTTCTGGAACTTCCACAAGGGTTAATCCCATTGACCATCAGCTCAGGATATCAGAGCGACAAGAGGGGATTGGCAACTCTCAAGAAAACCAGAACAGCCATCACTTAAATGACAGCTCAACGAGAAGTTCCAGAAGAACTGCTGGGCCTTGACCCAGGCTAACATCCCAAACATATCTTGAAATGGGCCACAGATAGGGCCTGAAAGTACTCGAGTGTGGAGTAAAACTAAATGTAAATACTTAGAAGTAAACAAGTAACAAAGTGATTTTGTGGTTTTCTTTTTCAATCTTCAGAGAAAACTGAAAGAAGTTTTTGTTTGCTTCATTATTATTATTATTATTTATTATTTTGCTCTATCAGTCCTCGAATTCGACTTGGTGGTATTTATAGTGTGGGGTCCGGGTAGCATCCTGTCTCCTTAGGAGTCCATCACTTTTCTTACTATGTGCGCCGTTTCTAGGGTCACACTCTTCTGCATTAGTCCTGGAGCTACTTCAGCCTCTAATTTTTCTAGATTCCTTTTCTGGGATCTGGGGATCGTGCCTAGTGTTTCGTATGATTATGCGTACAATTTCCACTGGCATAAACCCATATCAATTCTTATTTCTATTTTTCAGGTTCTTGATACTTATCAATTTTTTTTTTTTCCCTTTCTCTTTCTCTCAACTCTGGTTTCCCATGGTATTGCGACATCAATGAGTGATACTTTCTTCTTCATTTTGTCAATCAACGTCATTCCTTCAGGTTGGTGCTCGTAACCATTTATTACTGCACAGGTTCCAGTGGAGGGCTTTTGCCACTGAATCATGCCTCTTTTTGTACTGGTTCTGTGCAAGTGCCGGACATTCGTTTGCTATGTGTTTATGGGTATCATTTTTCATATTGCACTTCCTACATATGGGAAGATGTTATTTTTTCCATCTATCGTTCTTTGAACATATCTGGTTTCTTAGGACCTGTGCCGCTGTTATCATTCCTTCAGTCCTTCTTGAGCTCTCTCCTCTGTAGCCATTGCTATGTATCATCGCTGGCTAGTTCTTTAGTCTGTCTCACGTATTGTCCGTGCATTGGTTTGTTGTGCCATTCCTCTGTTTCTGTTTGTCATTCTCCTGCCTCTATATTTCTGGGTCCCCCCCCCCCCCCCCCCCTTCGTCTACTTTTATCAGGCCTTCCCATGCAATCTTGAGCCACTCGTCTTCCTGTTTTTTCAGATATTGCCCAGCGCTCTGCTCTCGATGTTGAAGCAGTCCATCTATACTTAGTTGCCTCTCCTCTTCCTTTCTGTTTTCGTGTTGTGTAGTTTGGCCGTATTTGCTCTTGTGTAGTGCTTTGTGTATTGTCATATGTTTCCTAGTTTTGTGGTCTATGCTGCGAGTTCTACCTTTCGTCTAATTTCACTATTCCTGCGCTGTATCTGATTAATTGGCACTGCCCATGTGTTTATGGCTTTTTATCATATTTCTGGCGTTGAGTTTTGACTTGAGTTTTCGCCTTGAGTCTCTGCATAATATTCTTTCCTAATTGTGTCCTTCATCTCTTGGTGTTTTATATCCCCTCCTTCCTGGTAGCTTTATCCCCTTCATGTCCTTGTTACTTGTTACTTTGCCCTTTTGTATGTTGACTAAGGCACATTATTTTATTATTATTATTATTATTTATTATTATTATTATTAAATTATTATTATTATTTACACTCTACAAAATTATGCAGAATTCATTCTACATTTTGAATAATCCGCAGCAAAACGGGAAAATCATATCCGCCCTCGTAATATTCAAAGCTCTCAAGACATGTCATGGCCTCTTATTTACCTGAAGGGAAGTCGATTGCCACTTCAACCCTTAAGTGAGAATCGATGGCTCCCTTCCCTTCCTGGTCGTCCTTCTCATTGGGAAGGGAAGCACAGCCATTTTGACATTTTCTTCGTATGTAAAAGCATCCATAAGTAAAAAGAATTATGTAGGTAAAAGTTATTGCATAATAAGGAATTTCTTGGCCGCGAAATATCCTCGCTTCATAAAAAAGACAAAATGTATTACGAGGTCAATTCTCCATCCACAGTATCTCTCTCTCTCTCTCTCTCTCTCTCTCTCTCTCTCTCTCTCTCTCTCTCTCTCTCTCTCTCTATGATTATAACTTATATCACATCCATCCTTCATTTCGACCTTCCCTCTCTTTTCGTTCCCACCACCCACCAACATTCTCTCTCTCTCTCTCTCTCTCTCTCTCTCTCTCTCTCTCTCTCTCTCTCTCTCTCTCTCTCTCATGCTATAACTCATATCAAACATCCACCTTTCAATTCGATTTCTTTCTCTCTTTTTTCCCCAAAACCCCACCCACCACCCCCACCAACTCTCTCTCTCTCTCTCTCTCTCTCTCTCTCTCTCTCTCACACTTATTCTGTGCTTCTATAAACGCAGGCCAAGATGTTCCTTGAACGTCCACGTTGAACGGAAACTTATAGGCACCATCGAGGCAAAAACAAATCCAGGACCTCCTCCCTCTCGCCCCAACGATTCAATTTTTTGCTTCTAAACGAAGGCCCAGGTACTAATTGAGCCTTCACGTTGAACACGAAAACTTAGGCACACAAACATGAATTTCCCCAGCTAAAGGACGCTGAGGGGCGAACACAGTTAATCGTAGATTATGGATCCAAAGGAATCGTGCTTATAATACTCTTCTTTGGGAATTCCGGTAAATGACAATAAATGAGAGATAATACCTTGAAGGCTTCACAATCCATTACTTTGAGGCGGTTCTTATGGAAAGTTACCTTTACTCTCACCACTTCAGATCATCTTTGGAAATCAAGTTTAATGATCGTCCTGCCATATCACTGAGAATATACTCATAAATCTAAACAACGGGTTAAGATCATGAATCATTATTTGGCTACTGATTCAAAGATAGATAACATCACACTTGCCCCGTTACAGGTTACGTTACACATAACTGTATCTTTAAAATAAAATATAATTACGTGGACTAATATCTAAATAATGCTATTCATTGACTAGGACCAGATTTTTAATAGTATTCCTTTGATAACTACCCTTCCATGTTTATAAATTCATCTAAAAAAGCTAAATTCCCTCCGTCAGAGAGAGAGAGAGAGAGAGAGAGAGAGAGAGAGGGAGAGAGAGATGAGAGAGAGAGAGAGAGAGAGGAGATTCCCTTTGAAACTACCCTGCCATGTGAGAATTCGTATAAAAAAACTCAATTTCTTTCTTTCTAGAGAGAGAGAGAGAGAGGAGAGAGAGAGAGAGAGAGAGAGAGAGAGAAGATGAGACGAGAGAGATTTCCTCTGAAAACTACCAGACCATGTAGATATTCTTAAAAGAACTCAATTACTCCCATTTCTTCTTCTTCTTTCTTCTTTTTTTTTCTTTTTTTCTGAGAGAGAGAGAGAGAGAGAGAGAGAGAGAGAGAGAGAGCTACAAATCACTTAATTAAAGACCTTCGTACCCACCCCGGCCCTCAATATGACAGATGACCTTTCGGCGAGTAGCCGTGTGTCAGGGATATTTGCCTTGGGAAGACCTTAGTGCCGTTTATCAAAAGCTGACGGGTCAGGAGGTACACCCTACGTTCATTTTTTTAGAGGGATACTAAACTCAAACTCTAAAATAAATATTTTTTTTTTTTTTAGATCTAGGAGGAACAGCTTTCCAATATTACCGCCTCCTAATCTCCCAAAACAAAAACAATTGACGTTTAGACAAAAATGATGCCAGCATGGACCATGTAGATAAAGTTTTAAACTTTGGAGAGTATATATGTGGAAGAAGAGAGAGAGAGAGAGAGAGAGAGGAGAGAGAGAGAGAGAGAGAGAGATTCTTAATTGTATGCAATGTTAACCTCTCAAGACTGTAAATAGTCCGAATATGTTTGCATTGCATTCTTTTACTCCTATAGCCTTCAGATAGAATTAGAGACAGTAGGAGAAAAGGACATACCCTTATCACTACTACCACTGCTACTACTGTTCCTGCTGCTCATGATAATAATAAATAAATAAAATAATAATAATAATAATAATAAAATAATAATAATAATAATAATAATAATCAATGACAAAAGTACTGCAAAAGATGGATGCTGGGGTACCATCAAGAAACTAGGCACATGAATTAACCATCTGATGTGCATGGACGACATCAAGCTGTATGGTAAGAGCAATCAGGAAATAGATACCTAATTTTTTTTTCCAGACGTAAGGATTGTATCTGGGGACATCAGATGGAGTTTGGAACAGAAAAAAAAATGCGCCTCGTCAACATACAAAAGGCCAAGTGACAAGGAATGAAGGAAATAAAGCTAAACCAGACGAAACAGCATCAAAATAGATAGACAGGATACAAATACCTGGAATAATAGAAGGAGGGGATATAAAACACCGAAAGAGATGAAGGACACGATCAGAAAGAAATAATATGCGGAGACTCAGCTATATTCAAAGTCAAATTCAAACCCGAAATATGATAAAAGCCATAAACACATGGGCAGTAGCAGTAATCTGACACATTGTAGGGTAGTAGTAGTAAAAAGTGACGAAGGCTGACTCCGCAGCATAGACCACAAAGCTAGAAAATGCAAGACAATACATAAAGCACTATACTCATGAGCAAAGCAGACAGTATTCATAACACGAAAGGAAGGGGGGACGGGAGAACTACTACGCACAGGGGACTACGTCAAACATCAAGACAGAACACTGGGGCAATATCAAAACCAGTGAAGACGAGTTGGCTCAGGAGTGCATGGGAAGAAAGACTGATAAAAGTAGACGGAAGACCCAGAATATACAGAGACAGGAGGTTAAATGAACAACAGAACAGAGAAATGGCACAGCAAGCCATGCCACGGGGGACAGTACATGAGACAGACTAAAGAACTAGCCAGCGATGACACCTGCAATGGCTTAAGAAAGAGAAAACTCAAGGAACAGAAGGAATGATAACAGCGGCACAAGATCAGGTCATACGACCAGAATATGTTGTAAGAACGATAGATAAAAATAAAAATAACCTCTCACCTATATGCAGGAAGAATGCAATATGAAAAACGAGACCATAACCACATAGCAGCGAATGTCCAGCACTTGCACAGAACCAGTACAAAAAGAGGCATGATTCAGTTGCAAAAGCCCCCCAATGGAGCCTGTGCAAAAAAAACACTTACTATCCCTCCCAGCAGTAATAAGTGGTAAGAACACCAACCAGAAGGAGTGATAGAAAACTGATCAGGCAAAGATCTCTGGGACTATGGTATCAGAACAGATATTGTGAGACGTGCCAATAGACCAGACTTGACGCTGATTGACAAAATCAAGAAGAAAGTACCACTCCCTGATGGTGCAGTACTATGGGTACTCCAGAGTAGATAAAGAGAAAAAATTGATAAGTATCAAGAAAGGAAAATAGAAAATCAGAAGGGATATGGGTATATGCCAGTTAAAATTGATTCCATAATCATAAAGAACACTAGACACGATCCCAAGATCCCGGAAAAGGAACCTGGAAAAACTACCTGCCCGAAGTAGCTCAGGACCTCATGCAAGAGAGTGTGTTATTAGAAACAGCGTACACAGCAAGAAAATTGATGGATTCTAAGGAGGCAGGATGCGACCCGAAGCCCCACACTATGTAAACCACCCACCCGAAACCCGAATAGGATTGACTTAGATAGCCCAATTACCCCCCTAGCTGGGATAATTCCAACCGTACTGCACATCGCCTCTTACAGTTTGCTCATCCAGCGACGAACGTTACATAGTATTGGCCAATATAAACTGTGAAGTGGTGGCGAATTATATAAATAATTCCACATAATAAAGGAAATCAATGGTTAGGAGAAAACAACACCCTCCTCTTAACCCACCTCACTCTCTCTCTCTCTCTCTCTCTCTCTCTCTCTCTCTCTCTCTCTATCCAATAATGTTTGAAGTTTTGTTACAGGGAAAGGGGCTTGCGTCCCATCATAATATATATATGACCTAGTTAACTAGGAATAAGAGTTCAGAAATCCAGCATAAAATTATTAGTGGTTTCCTTCTCTTGCTTTTTATTCTCTCAATCATTACAGACAGGGCACGCGTATACGCACATTTTACCTCTGTGTGTGGTGTGAGTGAGTGTGTGTGTGTGTGTGTGTAGAATCCATTGGTCATTTTTTACCAGATACATATGTATTGTAACAGCCAGAATTCCCTCCTAACTTCCAGACCTGAACTCGTCGTGATTATGGTATCGTGGGCGGGTTTTCGGGGGGGGGTTTTTTTCCGCTACCGGACACATCACAATTTCTTCATATTCCTTGCACTTGGATCATAGGCTTTGCAGTGACAAGCGTATCCAAAAAAAAAACGCGAAAAATTCGAGGGAAGCTAATAGGGAATTGTCGCTACACACACACACACACACACACACACACACACACACACACCACACCCACACCAATAATTTATATATATATATATATAGATATATATATATATATATATATAATATAGAATTGATAATATAAAAACTTTATAATGTATTGTTATAACAATCAGTGCTGCCTCACATAAAAAACAAAAGTTATCAGGATCATTGGCAACAAGATAAAATCATTGGCAGAGAGCTGAATAAGGATAAGGGGTTTATTTATGTGATGGGGTTGGTGGCGGGTAGGGGGGGGGGGCGGGTTCGGTTTCATCCCCAGTGGAACTTTGCTGCCTCCAACGCTTTCGTATATCGTAATCTCTCTCGCTTTCATTACGACATTCTCATATTTCTATATTCCTTTTCTGCTTTTAAAATTTGATTTAAAATCTGTTTCATCCTATTTTCTGCTATCTCGGCCTCCCCACACACACACACACACACCCACACACACACACACACACACACACACACACACACACACATATATATATATACTATATACCTTATATATATATATATAGATATATATTATATATATATATATATATATATATATATCTTCTATCTCTCCTTGCCCATATAAATTTAAATTTCAGTCTACTACCGCTAGCTCCAGTAAACTTCTTCCTCCTTATCCAAAGAATCTATTTCGCCTTATTTCACGTAGTTCTATCAAATGACACCAATTTTTCACATAGTATATAAAATGATGAGAGAGGCGTGACACTTATTTCAAACCTGGTGTAAATCTTAACTACGCGCGTTGCAAATTTGCATAATCTCCGATCAGCTTTGATTAATAGGTCACTGAGTTTTCTCTTATCGTGCGAACTAATTTCAATTCAGATAAAATACATTTTTTTTATATTTTCCCGCCAGTCCCGTAATATAACATTCGCATGATATATATGTGCATCATATATGCATGTATTTTTCCCCCAAAAATTATGAATTTACTAGATATTTGCGTGTCATTGCCCAAATAAATTCTTGTGAATGCACCTTCCATTCACTGATATACATACACGCGCTCACGAGCACACATAATATATATACAAGTATAACAAAAAGGCCCATTAAAAACCACTCTGGTTTGGTTTAAAGCTAAGGACTATATTCGTGGGGACCAAAGGGTGAAAGTTGGTCCAAAGAAATGTGTCCTTAGCTTTAAAACACAATCCCTGCGTTTTAATGGGCCTTTTATTTACTTGAGACGTATTAAAGTTTTAACAGAAGAATATATATATATATATATATATATATATATATATATATATATATATTATATATATATATATAATTCGAGTACAAATGGTCCTTTAATATCTAATTCGATCTACCTCGAATTGATATATTTTCATATATGTACCGAGGGGGAATTTTTAGTTGAGAAATAAAATTTCCGTCCCCCCCATGGGATCGAACCACCGTCCAGTTGGACGGGGAACTAAATCAGGACGGACAGTGACGCTACCGAGTCTGCTATCCGTTCCTGATTTCGTTCCCCGTCCAAACTGGACGGTGGTTCGATCCATGGGGGGACGAAATTATTATCAACTAAAAATTCCCCCTCGGGTACATATATGAAAATATGTCAATTCCGAGGTAGAGCGAATTAGATATTAAAGGACATTTGTAGCTCGAATGATTTATATGAATCACGGGGATGTGATAAGTATTCGTCATATATATATATAATATATATATATATATATATATATATATATATATATATAATGGGTTGGTGTGTGTGTGTGTGTGTGTGTTGTGTGTGTGGTGTGTGTGTGCGTGTGTGTGTGTGTATATATATATATATATATAATATATATATATATATATTACACAGTATATATGTATATTTATTTGCTTATAGTGATGGAACAAAAAGAGAAAAATATTATTTGTTGGTTATCAATTCCAATTTTGCATTACTCGAAGAAAATCCACAGTACGATGGAATATAAATTGATTGCAATACTACACTCATCATCGCATAAAGAAACGGTTTGCACTTTTACAAGGAAGATAATTCAAGTCAGTTGAGATTTTCAGGTTTCTTTCAGTTTTTTATTATTTTATTATTATATTATTATTATTATTATTATTATTTTATTATTATTATTATTATTATTTATACCGTTTCCCCCTGCCTGCTATAAATACCTGTAAACCACGTATCTTAATTCACTTACTTTTCACACTCTCTTAGATGACTGCCTGTGCGGTGTCGACACGTCAGAAGAAATAACCTAATACAGCTGAAATCTTTATATGTCCTTAGGAAATCTGATAGCCCAGCTACATGCTGATGAGAAAAAGAAGATTCTATATAAATTTAAATGCCGTTGAAACTCCTATATATACTATTATTATTATTATTATTATTATTATTATTATTATTATTATTATTTATTATTATTATTATTATTATTGTCTGCGACAATTTCAGATCAGTTTCCAGTTCAAATAATCCTTTTTTGAGGAATGTTCAGCATTGGCTTATAAACGAGTAATTTCACAAGAGCTAACTTTATGATACAACCCACCCGTTAATTTGACGAACATAAAAAAATAGCTCATTGATCATTATTAAATATTATTATAAATAACATTAAATATTGAGTAATTTCACAAAAGACTAACTTTATGATACAACCACCCATTCATTGATGAACTGGTCAAAGAAATAGCTCATTTATCACTATCAATATTATCATAAATACTCAGTACAGAATTATCTACAAGTTCAGGACAATTTTCAGTTTCTTAATAATCGATTTTTGAGGAATGTTTCGACATTGGCGGTTGTAACTCCCGCAATTTCAAATGGACAATTTAATGATACACTCAAGTTTTTTACTTGATAACATGATAAAAAGAAAATAGCTCATATATTAAATAATTAAAAAAACTGCCTGAATACTCAGTATCTTAACAATCGCTCTTGTTTGTTTGTAGGGTGTTGTTACGTTGCATGGAACCCAGTGGTTATTCAACAACTGGACCAACGCTTTTTCGTCGAGAGTTAACTTCTATCACCAGAAAATACAAATCTAACTCATCCCCCAATGGAAATGCCCGAGAATCGGACTCGCGGCCACCAGTGGCAGGCCAAATAAATATAACCTCTTGAGAAATGTTAAGTACCGGTCTAAAAACTGGCGTAAAATCAAAGTGTGATAATTTTTACGATACACTCAAGTCATTAATTGGCGAATTCATAGAAGAAAATAGCTCACGGTGACTCCAAAACGACAAAACCGAGGGACATCAAAGAATTCTCGGTCAAGAGGAAAGAGGAGTAATGAGCGCTACCAAAAAAAAAAAAAAAAAAAATCCAAGCTACTTAACTGGCCACTGCAAGATTTATACTAATTTAAAGTAGAGAAATGTCGGGATAACTTTTTATCCAAACGATTAGCTCTGTTTTCATGTGTACAAATATATATTATATTATATTATATATATATATATATATATATATATAATATATAATATATATATATATATAATATATATATATATAATTCAATACTAATTTAAACGTACAAGTGAAAATTATCCTCTCTTTTTTCACAGAAATGTCGAGCTAACTGTTATTCAAATAATTAGTGCTGTCTGTATGTGTACAAATATATATATATATTATATATATATATATATATATATATATATATATATATATAATAAATATATATACATATATATATATTATATATATATACGGATATATATATACTATGGTGTGTGTATGTATATATATATATATATATATATATATATATATATATATATATATATATATATTATATATATGTCTGTATACATATATATATATATAATATAAATATATATATATATATATATATATATCTATATATATATATATATAATATATCTAATATATATATGTGTGTGTGTGTGTATGTATATAATATATATATATACATTATATATATTATATTATATATATATATATATATATGTGTGTGTGTGTGTGTGTGTGTGTGTGTGTGTGTGTGTGTGTGTGTGTGTGGGTATCAAATTACAAAAGCAAATATACTAACGAGCCGTAACGTTCAAATACGGGTTGAAAAACCCAAACAAAACAAAAAAGCAACATTTTTGAGACCGCATTACATCCAGTCTTAAAGGCTTCTACGACACGCGATGGACAAAACTACTACGTTAGCGTGACCTCTGTGGATTACGTAATGTTTCTCCCTTTTTTTTTTTTCATATTTATTCTGGTCCGCAATGGCGTCAAGTGCGGTAATGACTCACAATGGAACTGCATATAAATAAAGGGGAGTTCAAAAAGAATTAAACGCGTGACGAACGTAAATATAGCGGGGTATGTAGGTGATTGATGAGCCGAAATTTTTAAAAGCAGGAGAGATGAGAGAGAGAGAGAGAGAGAGAGAGAGAGAGAGAAATCATAAGTGTGGTGTGTGTGTGTATGTATTGTATGAATGTTTTGTTTGTTAGTTTGAGAGATTATGAGTATGTTAGTGGTGGCGTACTATGTTTGTTTGTTTGTTTGTGTGGTATATGTGTATATGAGAGAGAGGAGAGAGAGAGAGAGAGAGAGAGAGAGAGAATAGAGAGAGAGAGAGAGGTTCTAAGGACAGGATTTTCGTGTGTGTGCGTGTGTCTGTTTGTTCTCATGAGAGAGAATAGAGAGAGAGGAGAGAGAGAGAGGAGAGAGAGAGAGAACCTTACCTTACAGACCCTTACAGTTCGTTCGGGTTGCCCCAGGTTCCCTCAGTGTGAGGCTCCTCTAAGGTCTACCAGAGAGTTGCTAGTACATCTTCCGTTATATTTTGCATCTTCCAATCTTTGGATGGTCTGGGATGCAGTTTAGATATTTGTCGAGCTTTATTCTTAAACACATCTACGCTCACTCGCCCTGATATATTCCTCAGAGGAGCTGGCAACGCATTGAATGACGCTGCATTATCGATGCTGGTGCGTAGTGGATTATGTCTCCTGTGTCTTTCCTTTATTTTTCCTGGGTATAGGTTTTGGGCACTATTAATCTACCTCTGCTTGCTCTTTCTGATATTTTTTAGTTCCATGATATTTTCTGTTATTCCTTCTATCTGTTTCCATGCCTGATTATCATGTTTGGCGTTCCTCTCTCCTTTCTAGACTATATAATTTTAAGGATTGTAGTCTTTCCCAGTAGTCTAGGTCCTTAACTTCTTCTATTCTAGCTGTAAAGGACCCCTTTGTACACTCTCTATTTGTGCAATATCCTTTTGATAGTGTGTGGGGGTACCATATCATATTGCAATATTCAAGTGGACTACGAACATAGGTTTGTATAAAGCATAATCATGTGTTCAGCTTTTTTTTCACTTGTTTTTGAAGTGCGTAACAACATTCCCGATTTTTTGCTTTACATTTTGCAACAGAATTGCTATTTGATCATTGCATAACATGTTCCTATTCATCACACACCAAGGTCTTTACTGCTTCCTTATTTGTGATTGTCTCATTTATTAGGTCCCCTATATGCATATAGCTTTCCTTCTCTGTGCCATAATTTATTGATTCAAATTTATCAGAGTTAAATACCATCCTATTTACCATCTGCCCATCATATACTTGTTAGGTCTCTTTGTAGAGCGTTCCTATCTTCATCACAAGTAATTTCTCTACTTATTCTTGTGTCATCAGCGAAACTACTCACCCTACCGAAATCTTAACATTACTGTCTATGTCTTCATCATAATAAACAAACAATATTGCAGCTAGCACGTACTTGTGGCACACCGGATATTACCTTGGTTTCATCCGATTTCTCATCGTTTGCATAACTATCTGTTTTTGTTGTGTAAAAATAAAAATTCTTTAACCATCTGCCTACTTTATCTACGTATTGTGTTTTCTAATTTTCTTTGCTAATATATATGGTCTACTTTGTCAAAAGCTTTTGCAAGTCTAGATAAACCACATCTGTTCATTTCCGCTTTTCATATTTTTGAATATGTTCTCACGGTGGACTAACAGTTAGGTTTGTGTACTTTTCTTTTTCGGGTACGAAAAAAAAAAACCGTGTTGTCCTATATTATTAAACAAATTATTTTTTATTAAATGTTTCATATATTTTTTCTTCATTACCCTTTCATACACTTTCATATATGTGTGTTAGACTCACAGGCCTATAATTACTTGCCTCTAGTCTGATCCACTTTTTAAAGTAGGGTGATATATGCTAATTTGTGCTCATCATAAATCTTGCCTGTTTTTTATCTACACTTTGTCTTAATAATATTGCAAGTGGCCTTTGCGATAAGAATGAACTACTTTCTTTAACAAAATAGCAGGGACTCCATCCGGCCCCTGCAGCAGCTCCATTTTCTTTTAATTTCATTAATTGCCTGCACAATATCAGCTTCATTAATTTCTATGTCAGCTAAATATTCACTATTTTCTTCCCTTACTTCTATATCATTATCTTCATTATCTATTCTAGGGGTGAATTCTCTCTTATATCGTTCTGCCAGTATGTTGCAAATTTCCATTTTTTCATTCGTTAATCTCCCTT
This sequence comes from Macrobrachium nipponense, assembly GCF_015104395.2. Lineage (NCBI taxonomy): Eukaryota > Metazoa > Arthropoda > Malacostraca > Decapoda > Palaemonidae > Macrobrachium > Macrobrachium nipponense. Next base: position 95,301,829 of record NC_087204.1, read on the forward strand.
CAATTCTCAGAGGGCCTATTTCTATTCTTCTTTTATTCATCTTCTTCGCATATGAGTATAATAGTTTTGGGGTTTTGCTTGATATTTAATAGGGTTTTTTCTTCCAAGTCCCGTTTTTCATTTCTTTTGATTGTATAATCTTTTGTTCTGCATTTTCTATCTTACTTTTTAGTTCTATAACTTTCCATGCATTTTTTTTCTTTTGCAAGACCTTTTTTCCACTTTCTGATTTTCTGGAACAAGATCCTTCTGTCTCTTTGGTATGCATGAATGATGTTTACTTTTCTTCTTCGGTATATATTTTTCCACTATTTTCTCCAATATTTTATATAATACCTCCGTATTTACCCTTATGTCATCACTTACGAAAATGTTATCCCAATCTTTGTTTAATTCTTCATTAATTTCTGACCATTTTATATTTTTACTGTAGAAGTTTGTATTTTTCCTATCCTTTCCCACTTTTTCATTTCTTGCTTATCTCTATTTTCACTTGCTTTGGAATGAACTGTTAATTCTATGACATTATGGTCTGAAATACTCGCATTATAAACTATTATTTCTTTAACATAATTCATCTCGTTCACAATACTAGGTCTAAAGCATTTTCCTTTCTTGTTGGCAGGTGTTTATTTATTTGTTGAATGTTGTATTCTAGTAGCATATCTAATAGCTTTTCAAATTGCCTCCTCTTATCTTCTGCACTTACTATATTACTCTCTTTTTTATATGTATAAAGTACAACCACAATCTCCTATTCGTTTCTTTCCATTCTACGAAAGGAAAGTTGAAGTCACCAATAAGAAATAGTCCAGTCCTTGTGATTTCTACATATATCATCCAATTTTTCAATTATTAAGTCAAACTCTTTAGTATAGGAGGTCTATATATTACTATGTTCATCATTTTTCAGATTCAATTCTAACCGCTATTAGTTCACATTCTGATTCTAATATTTCTCATATTTATTTTTCCTTGTTTTTTTTGTCTTTCCCATATATTGCGGTTCCCCCTTGATTCCTATTTTTTTTCTATCTGATCTATAAGTTTGGAACCCTTTTATTTGATCATCATTCCCAGTCTCCTTGGGATACAGGTTTCACTATATTCATTATATCTATTTTCTTTTCATTTTGGGTTAGTTCTTCTAAGTACTATTTTTCTTTTGAGTTACTCATATTTTTTCGTACTACCCCCTGCGCATGTCATCACTATGATGGTTTGCGTGTTTTCTCCTTCGTTTAATACTGGTAGTATAGGATTTTCCCATGTCTCTTTAGACCTGTTCTGGTATGTTGTTCCTTTTTTCATTTCCGAAATTCTGACATTAAAAAATCCAACTTTTCCATAATATTTGATCTTCCTTCATCATAATTATTCATTTTGTGTCTGATCTGCATTTTCTCCGTTTCTGCAATATCCTCTTGCATATAATAAATACAGTTATTATCTCTGAGTAGAATTTCGGAGCTGATGCTTTGAAATTTGAAATTTTTTGCTGACACCTCTGAGAGAGAGAGAGAGACGGAAGAAGAAAAATGGCAAACGACTGAATAAAGTAGAATAATGATCACGAAGATACCAGTCGTAAAACATTTTTCATACATGACTTAAACATGATGTAGACCATCTTCAGAAATTCGCACCAGGGGACCTATACATATGCATACCTAATTAAGATATTTTCGGCGAGGGTTAAATCAGCACCCATGTATCAGAGCGGACCTTTGTTATAAGCAAATCAGTAAATTAAACCAACGAAAAAGGAGGCAACAAAAATGTCAATTGACCTAATGGAAACGTGGGAGATCGTACATACATATACTGCCCATCTGCTTTTCTTTTCTTTATACATCACGCATACATATATACATATTTATATATATACTATATATACTACAATGTATATGTATATATACATATATTTGTGAGTATGTACCCTATGTATGCATGTATGTATAATATATATATATATATATATATATATATATATATATATATATATATATATATTTATTTATTTATTTATCTAGGAAATTGTTCTCCATACGCCCTGCCCCACAAATGTTCGAAAGGGCCTGTGTCCCCAAGGATGCAAAAGTCCTAACAGTCTCAGAAAGAATGAATTTCAGTCATCAGGGAAATTGGTGTTGTGTATTTTCCATCCCATGACTGTCAAATAAAAAGGAATAAGACAGTTACAAATACGTAGCATACAAGACAAACAGTCACAATGCATTCATTCACAACAAGACAAACTATCAGAAATGCACACGCATACAGGATACAAGATAAAACAGTAACAAATTCAGACGCATGCAAGACAAACTATCACAAATGCAGACGCATACAAGACGAACAATCACAAATACATATGCAAACAGGTATATTATCACAAATGCACACGCATCTTCACGAGCTGTCACAAATGCATACGCATACAAGACAAAACTGTCCTCACAAATGCATACGCATACAGACAAACTGTCATCACAAGTGCATACGCAAACAAACACACAAATCTACATGAAGACGCAGCAAATGCATACGCATAGAAGACGAACAGTCACAAATGCATACGCATAGAAGACGAACAGTCACAAATGCATACGCATACGAAACAAACTGTAATCACAAATGCATACGCATAGAAGACGAACAGTCTCAAATGCATTCGCATACAAGACGAACTATCATGAATGCATACGCATACATTGCGTAATATTGAACCATCGTGTTACTGGGAAGAGGAGAAATGCGTCATGGATTCATTATGCATGCTCGCATGTTCGCAGAAACTACGGTGTATCCTGATAATATAATTTATTGATACTTGCTCTCATTTCATAAGTCATTGTTACATTTTTATTCGACTGCCCACAAAAACAAGAGTAAAAGAATTGAGGCAACTTAATCACCTCCTCCCGAAACACTGAACGTATGTTTGGTAGCTAGAAATATTTTGTGGATTATTCTAAAATTGAATTGTATATAGGATTCAGGCCAAAGGCCAAGCACTGGGACATAGGAGGTCAATCAGCGCTGAAACGGAAATGGACAGTAATAGTTTTGGAAGTTGTAACAGGATGAAAACTTCGCAGTTGCTCTATGAATTAATTGTTATGAGAGGATGGAAAGCAAGATGGAAGAAAGAGAACATGAAAGGAAGTACAGTAAATGGAACGAAAGGGGTTGCAAGCTAGGGGCCGAAAGCACGCTACGAAGAACCTTAAGTAATGCTTACAGTGCACCGCATAAGGTGCACTGACGCCACTATTTCTAGAGTACGGTTCAGCTGGATTCCGTTTCAGTTTTATTAATATGAAGAGTAAAGTTCATACAGAGATCTAATACAAACATAACATTATCAAAATTACTATATAATTACTTTAAAGTGATTATATTACCTAGGTTTATTAGTACGTTAATTCGCTGATCGCACTAGATAACTTATTCCTTCCTATCCGTTTATTCAGTGGCATTGCTATCTAGGTTTCCTGATATTGCATTCTTGTCCTTTTGCACCCAGTTGAGAACATGTCTATTTAGTACTGAAGCGTATTTTCGCGTGGTATCGAAAATTGCTTCGTATTATTTTTTTCAGACGTTTTTCAATATTGAATTAAAAATGTCCTTAACGTACTTCCAAAAAACTGCCTCCTGACTGGCCTTAAGAAGGCATATAATATACCACAGGGTCCATTATGCCAGTTTAAAACGTTGATTAGCACTAAATCTCCTTAATTGGGCATTAAAAAAATCCTTAAAAACGTAGAGTCCTTATTTGTACAAATAAAGATCCACAAAATTCCACAGACCCATAGTTTTGTAGTTATCCATAAAAATCTCGTAATCAAGATATATAAAAAAAAATCTCTTATTATTAATTCGAAATGTCCATAAAATCCATTTCAATATAAAAAAAAAATTCCTTGACTTGTCCATAAAAAAAATCTTTGATAACCATTGTAAATGTTTTTTTGAGAAAACTGACTACCTAAGCCCCTTATTTGATAATAAAAAAGTCCTCAATTTGTCATAAAAGGCACTAATTCGTCATAAAAATGCTCTTAAGTCATCATTAAAGGTCTCTGATTGGCAAAATGATCTTCAATTTGCCATAAAACAAGTTCCTCAATTCTTCATGAAATGAAAGAGTGATGCCACATAACCTCTAAATCCATTCATTCATTCATTTATAATATAATAATAAAAAGCCACTTTAACAAATAAAAGGACCTTAAAAAAACTATTTTTAAAAACCCCTAATTGGCATTAAGAAAGTTCCGTAACTGGCTTTCTTTACAAGGCGTGATTCATACAAAAAAAACCTTAATTCCCATAAAAAAATAAAGGGACCTTTATCTGGCTCTGAACAAATACCCTTAATTGGACATGAAAAGGTCCCAAGGTTTGCCATGAAAAGAGAATATATTGGTACTCAGATTTTTTTTCTCATTTGCAGTCTATTTTCCTTTCTAGCACAAGCGAACCACCTCTTTATGGTAATAAATAAGATTAACACCCCCACCCCTCCCACCCCCCCCCCCCCAATTGTTCAAGGTAACTGGTTTGATTCTCCTCTCCCTATAAACGCACATTCGGTTCGGTGGGGGGGCAGGATAGAGCCAGTCGCCTGCTAAGAGGATGAAAGTCGCTAAATTCAAGAAAAAACGGAAAAGAAGGATACGCAAAACTTAAGATAAAATAACAACAAATAAGAAACCAATTCCACCACCCCCAACCCCCCCCCATTGCCTTTGTTTGTTTGTTTGTATGGTGTTTTTACGTTGCATGGAACCAGTGGGTTATTCAGCAACGGGACCAACGGCTTTATGTGACTTCAGAACCACGTCGAGAGTGAATTTCTATCACCAGAAATACACGTTTCTCACTCCTCAATGGAATGACCGAGAATCGAACTCGCTACCACCGAGGTGGCAGGCCAACACCATACGACCACCACGCCACTGAGGCGCTGCTTGCCTTTGTGCGACTCTCAAGGTCAAAAAAGTCCGAGCGCTGGTCATACTATCTAACGACAAAGATTTGCATAAATTATTTATGCAAGTGTGATACACGTACGCGTAACAAAGGACTGAAAAAAAGAATTGTCGTAGAACAATTCTAGATATTGTCCTCCTTACAAGCAACCACATTTTCGTATTAATTCTGTTAGTAATTCATCCTAGTTTGATTAGGCTGATGGCAACACGCATAAGCTTAATTGAGAACATATGGTGCAATGAATTTTTTAATAATTTTTTTCTTCTCTGATTGACTCACATTGACGATCTGGTGGGTAAAATGGTGTAAGATGCAATGAGTCATTTTATCAGAGAAGACGTAGGTTAAAGTATAGCCCTTTCCAGTATTACTAATCTGTTGCATTTTTAATTAAACTTATTCATTATGAATTACTATTTCAATTAGGCTTTGTTTATTCCTTTATTTACTTGCATAACGTTACGTCAGTTAATTATATATAATTGCTAAATGAAGTTAAGCCACATTCGGCCATTTCATTAATGTAGTATAAGTTCCGTCACTTAATTATATAATTGCTATGTGCATTTAAGCCACTTTTCGCCTTTTATTAACTGCACAACTTTCATGATTGAATGCGCAAATACTTTCCAAGGTACTCGTGTTATTTTTTTTAACCAAAATTATTTATCTCAACGGTAATCACTAAAGAAAATGCCTGCTTCTCTAAACTTCTCCACGTAATTATTCAGCCGAAAATGGCAAGTAAGAAATAAAGTTACTTGTTGGAATTTATGTTTTATTTCTATTTTTTTTTTAACCAAATTCTCCTCAACGTAAGAAAATTCAGAAATTGTTTTACTGTTGGAATTTATGTTTTATTTCTATTTTTTTTACCTTTAAATTCCTCCTCACGTAAGAAATTCAGAAATGTTAAAGAGCGAATAAACAATTGTAATTTTTTTTAAATGGAAAAAAAGGAACAAAACACAAAAAATACGCTAAAACTATAACACGTCCTTTAAGCCCCTGCCTCGATAAGTGACTGGCGTGTTGTGCAATACTTTGACGGAGTGCCTTACAAGTCCGCTGCAAGGCACTGTATACATTCGTCACGTACACACCGCCGCCGTTTTTCGCTGACGCCCCAGGCTTCTTGGAACCCGCCCACGTGTCCCCACCTTGAACCGTACCATGTAGCTCCGCCCATCCACCCACGTAAGCGTTCCTTGTTTTCCTTATCGCTCTTGCTTGAAGGCGTTTCTGTCTGTCTGCCTGCCTGTCTGTCTCTCGATTTATTTTTCTGTTTCGTGGTTATATAAGTTCGTCATCAGACATGTGAGAGGATACGAGCTGCTAAGAGAGAGAGAGAGAGAGAATTAAGTATATGTTAGTTTAACCAGACCACTGAGTTGATTAACAGCTCTCCCAGGGCTGGCCCGAAGGATTAGATATCTTTTTTTTTACGTGGCTAGGAACGAATTGGTTATCTAGTAACGGAACCTACATCTTATTGTGGGATCCGAACCACATTATATAGAGAAATGGATTTCTAATCACCAGAAACAAATTCCTCTGATTCCACGTTGACAGAGCGGGGAATCGAACTCGGGACTATCAGAGAGAGAGAGAGAGAGAGAGAGAGAGAGAGTGAGAGAGATAGGAGGATACGAGCTAATACAGACAGAAAATCAGAGCACTGGAAAGACACAAGCTAACAGAGAGAGAGAGAGAGAGAGAGAGAGAGAGAGAGAGAGAGAGAGAGAGAGAGAGAGAGATGGTGGTACTCAAATGCTAAAATTAAGTCTTGAGGAAACATCTCACTTGGAATAGAGATAAACTTGGCCCTCTTTTGGTAATGTGAATTTAATGGAATAAATTCTTCAATTAGATAAGAAGACAAACAGGAAACCACATTGAAATGATTACCATAATGAAGACCCTTATTTTTCCTTAATGTTTCAACTTGTGTGAGCATTTAGCCCTGGTTGAAATTAATAAGAACAGCATTAGAAATAATTATTTCATAAGTTTGTTTTAGACAGGGTCTTTGGTTTTCATTCTCGTACATCTATAAGCAAAGTGAATATAAATCATTTCGCCAATTTTGTTCAATATTTTTTTTCAAAATGGCCTGCAAACTTGCGAGACCATGCCCATCCTTTCACTTGTCCTAATCTTTGTTTACCCCAGAGCCAGGGCTAATCCCACCTCCCCACCCCCAACCCCCCCCCCCCCCCCCCCCCCACCCCCCCCCCCCCCCCCCCCCCCACCCCCCCCCCCCCCCACCACCACAACCACCCATCTCGGCAGGTAACGCCCCATATTTCAACCTTTCACCCTCCCAGCTGAACGCGCAGGCAATTATTTACCAAATATATATAACATTTTACTCCTACCCCATCAATCATGTTTCGGTTCCATTGAGAATCTTGCCTCAACCGTCATTTTACGCGGTCTATATATCGCATCCCTGGGCATTATTC
>NC_087204.1:95309800-95322300 GCF_015104395.2 Macrobrachium nipponense
GAATAATGCCCAGGGATGCGATATATAGACCGCGTAAAATGATCGTTGAGGCAAGTACTCTCAATGGAACCGAAACATGATTGATGGGTAGAGTAAATGTTATGTGAATAATTGGTCTGCGTGTCTAGCTGGGGTGGGTGAAAGGAAGAAATATGTGGCGTTACCTGCCCAGAAGGGGGTGTTAGCCTGGCTGGGTAAACAGATTAGGAGAAGTGAAAGGATGGGCATGGTCCTCGCAAGTTTGCAGGCCATTTTGAAAAAAAATATTGAACAAAATTGGCGAATGATGATATATTTACTTTGTCTTATAGATGTACGAGAATGAAAACCAAAAAACAAACTTATGAAATAATTATTTCTAATGCTGTTCTTATTCATTTCAACCAGTGGTAAATGCTCACACAAGTAGAAACATTAGGGAAAATAAGGGTCTTCATTATGGTATCATTTCAATGTGGTTTCCTGTTTGTCTTCTTATCTAATTGAAGAATTTTATTCCATTAAATTCACATTCACATTACCAAAAGAGGGCTATGTTTATCTCTATTGCAAGTGAGATGTTTCCTCAAGACTTAATTTTAGCATTTTGAGTACCACCATCTCTCTCTCTCTCTCTCTCTCTCTCTCTCTCTCTCTCTCTCTCTCTCTGTTACTTCTGCGTCTTTCCAGTGCTCTGATTTTCTGTCTATTAGCTCGTGTCCTCCTATCTCTCTCTCTCTCTCTCTCTCTCTCTCTTCTCTTTGTACATTCAATCAAGATTGAATGTACAAATAGTTTGAGGATGAAGAAGAGAGGAAGAGGAAGAAGAAGAAAAAGAAGAAGAGGAAAACGGAAGAGAAGTAAACAAAATGAAATGACAGAAAAAAATAAGGAAAAACAAAGAACAAGATAAAAGTATGGATGCAGAGATACTCATTGATACTACATGATGCAGGCAATAGCAGCATACCTACGAAGAAAATAAATTACGATATGACAACAGAAAAGCAAATCCCGAAGAGGCTCTACCCAGATCTATACAATGACGGGAAAGAGGAAAAATAGACAAGAAAGACAAAATCTGCAACCTTTTGAAAAGAGGGAATTGCAGATTTGGAGAAAGATGTTACTACAAACATCCTAAGATATGTCAAAACTATGAAATATATGGTAAATGTGCATACTTAGATGGATATGGGGTGATTGCAGAGATCGCATCCAAAAATATGTAAAAACCTAAAAGAAGGAAAAGGATGTAAGTTCGACAAAAAAATGCAAATATATGCACCCTGTAGCCATGAATCATAATCAAATAAATAACAACCAAGTAATAAAATCCAAAATAAGAAAGAAACAAATAAAGAGAGAATCAAGAATATCAGGTAAAACAAAGAGAAAGCAAACACCAATGAGATATGCAGAGGTGTCAGCAAAAAAATTTTCAAAGCATCAGCTCCGAAATTCTACTCAAGAGATAATAACTGTATTTATAGCAAGAGGATATTGCAGAAACGGAGAAAAATTGCAGATTCAGACACAAAATTAATATTATGATGAAGGAAGATCAAATATTATGGAAAAAGTTGGATTTTTTAATGTCAGAATTTCTGGAAATGAAAAAAAAAGAACAACACTACCAGAACAGGAAAGAGACATGGGAAAATCCTTATTACTACCAGTATTAAATGAACGGAGAAAACACGCAAACCATCATAGTGATGAATGCGCAGGGTTTAGTTACGAGTAACTCAAAAAGAAAAATAGAGTACTTAGAAGAACTAACCCAAAATGAAAAGAAAATAGATATAATGAATATAAGTGAAACCTGGTATTCCCAAGAGACTGGGATGATGATCAAATAAAAGGGTTCCAAACTTATAGATCAGATAGAAAAATAGGAATCAAGGGGGAACCGCAATATATGGGAAAGACAAAAAAACAAGGAAAAATATATGAGAAATATAGTAACTCAGAATGTGAACTAATAGCGGTAGAATTTGAATCTGAAAAATTGATGAAAACATAGTAATATATAGACCCCCTAATACTAAAAGAGTTTGTTTGACTTAATAATTGAAAAATTGGATGATATATGTAGAAATCACAAGGACTGGACTATTCTCCTATCGGTGACTTCAACTTTCCTTTCGTAGAATGGAAAGAACGAATAGGAGATTGTGGTTGTACTTATACATATAAAAAAGAGAGTAATAGTAGTGCAGAAGATAAGAGGCAATTTGAAAAGCTATTAGATATGCTACTAGAATACAACATTCAACAAATAAATCACCTGCCAACAAGGAAAGGAAATACTTTAGACCTAGTATTGTGAACGAGATGAATTATGTTAAATAATAATAGTTCATAATGTGAGTATTTCAGACCATAATGTCATAGAATTAACAGTTCATTCCAAAGCAAGTGAAAATAGAGATAAGCAAGAAATGAAAAAGTGGGAAGGATATGGAAAATACAACTTCTACAGTAAAAATATAAAATGGTCAGAAATTAATGAAGAATTAAACAAAGATTGGGATAACATTTTCGTAAGTGATGACATAAGGGTAAATACGGAGATATTATATAAAATATGGAGAAAATAGTGGAAAAAAATATATACCGAAGAAGAAAAGTAAAAACATCATTCATGCCATACCAAGAGACAGAAGGATCTTGTTCCAGAAAATCAGAAAGTGGAAAAAAAGGTCTTGCAAAAGAAAAAAATGCATGGAAAGTTATAGAACTAAAAAGTAAGATAGAAATGCAGAACAAAAGATTATACAATCAAAAGAAAATGAAAAACGGGACTTGGAAGAAAAAAACCCACCCTATAAATATCAAGCAAAACCCCAAACTATTATCATCATATGCGAAGAAGATGAATAAAAGAAGAATGAGAAATAGGCCCTCTGAGAATGAATGGAGATTAACGAATGAAAAAAGGAAATTTGCAACCATACTGGCAGAACGATATAAGAGAGAATTCACCCCATAGAATAGATAATGAAGATAATGATATAGAAGTAAGGGATGACAAATAGTGAATATTTAGCTGACATAGATATTAATGAAGCCGATATTGCAGGCTATTAATGAAAATTAAAAATGGAGCTGCTGCAGGGCCAGATGGAATTCCTGCTATTTTGTTAAAGAAAGTAGTTCATTCTATCGCAAAGCCACTTGCAATCAATATTATTAAGACAAAGTGTAGATACAGGCAAGATATATGATGAGCACAAATTAGCATATATACCCCTACTTTCAAAAGTGGATCAAGACTAGAGGCAAGTAATTATAGGCCTGTGAGTCTAACATCATATTATGAAAGTGTGAGAAAGGGTAATGAAGAAAAATATTAGAAACATTAATAAAAAATAATTTGTTTAATAAAGGACAACATGGTTTCGTACCGGAAAAAGTACACAAACCCAACTGTTAGTCCACCGTGAGAACATACTCAAAAATATGAAAAGCGGAAATGAACAGATGTGGTTATTTAGACTTTGCAAAAGCTTTTGATAAAGTAGACCATAATATATTAGCGAAGAAAATTAGAAAACACAATATCGTGGATAAAGTAGGAAAATGGTTAAAAGAATTTTTACACAACAGAAAACAGATAGTTATTGCAAACGACGAGAAATCGGATGAAGCCAAGGTAATATCCGGTGTGCCGCAAGGTACGGTGTTAGCTGCAATTACTGTTTGTTATTTATGATTGAAGACATAGACAATAATGTTAAAGATTCGGTAGTGAGTAGTTTCGCAGATGACACAAGAATAAGTAGAGAAAATTACTTGTGATGAAGATAGGAACACGCTCTACAAAGAGACCTTAACAAAGTATATGATTGGGCAGAGGTAAATAGGATGGTATTTAACTCTGATATTTGAATCAATAAATTATGGAGACAGAGAAAGAAAGCTATCTGCATATAAGGGACCTAATAATGAGACCATCACAAATAAGGAAGCAGTTAAAGACCTTGGTGTGATGATGAATAGGAACATGTTATGCAATGATCAAATAGCAAAACTCTGTTGGCAAAATGTAAAGCAAAAATGGGAATGTTGTTACGGCACTTCAAAACAGAAAAGCTGAACACATGATATGCTTTATAAAAACATATGTTCGTAGTCCACTTGAATATTGCATATGATATGGTACCCACACTATCAAAAGGATATTGCACAAATAGAGAGTGTACAAAGGTCCTTTACAGCTAGAATAGAAGAAGTTAAGGACCTAGACTACTGGGAAAGACTACAATTCTTAAAATTATATAGTCTAGAAAGAAGAAGAGAACGCTACATGATAATTCAGGCATGAAACAGATAGAAGGAAATAGCAGAAAATATCATGGAACTAAAAATATCAGAAAGAGCAAGCAGAGGTAGATTAATAGTGCCCAAAACTATACCAGGAAAAATAAGGAAAGCACACAAGGGACATTAATCCACTTACGCACCAGCATCGATTAATGCAGCGTCTATTCAATGCGTTTGCCAGCTAGTCATCTGAGGAATATATCAGGAGTGAGCGTAGATGTGTAAGAATAAGCTCGACAAATATCTAAACTGCATCCCAGACCATCCAAGATTGGAAGATGCAAAATATACCGGAAGATGTACTAGCAACTCTCTGGTAGACATTAGAGGTGCCTCACACTGAGGGACCTGGGGCAACCCGACCGAAGATTGTAAGGTCTGTAAGGTAAGGTAAGGTCTCTCTCTCTGGTAGTCCCGAGTTCGATTCCCCGCTCTGTCACGTGGACTCAGAGGAATTTGTTTGGTTTCTGGTGATTAGAAATCCATTTCTCTATATAATTGTGGTTCGGATCCCACAATAAGATGTAGTTTTCGTTACTAGATAACCAATTGGGTTCTGCACGTTAAAAAAAAAAACATCTAATCCTTCGGGCCAGTCCCTGGGAGAGCTGTTTAATCAACTCAGTGGTCTGGTTTAACTAACATATACTTAATTCTCTCTCTCTCTCTCTCTCTCTCTCTCTCTCTCTCAGCAGCTCGTATCCTCTCACATGTCTGATGACGAACTTATATAACCACGAAACAGAAAAATAAATCGAGAGACAGACAGGCAGGCAGACAGACAGAAACGCCTTCAAGCAAGAGCGATAAGGAAAACAAGGAACGCTTACGTGGGTGGATGGGCGGAGCTACATGGTACGGTTCAAGGTGGGGACACGTGGGCGGGTTCCAAGAAGCCTGGGGCGTCAGCGAAAAACGGCGGCGGTGTGTACGTGACGTGCGTGCGTGCGCGTACGTACGTTACGTACGTACATGGCGTCACGTGACGAATGTATACAGTGCCTTGCAGCGGACTTGTAAGGCACTCCGTCAAAGTATTGCACAACACGCCAGTCACTTATCGAGGCAGGGGCTTAAAGGACGTGTTATAGTTTTAGCGTATTTTTTGTGTTTTGTTCCTTTTTTCCATTTAAAAAAAAATACAATTGTTTATTCGCCCTTTAACATTTCTGAATTTCTTACGTTGAGGAGAATTTGGTTAAAAAAAAAATAGAAATAAAACATAAATTCCAACAAGTAACTTTATTTCTTACTTGCCATTTTCGGCTGAATAATTACGTGAAGAGTTAGAGAAGCAGCATTTCTTTAGTGATTACCGTCAGAGTAATAATTTTGGTAAAAAAAATAACACGAGTACCTTGGAAAGTATTTGCGCATTCAATCATGAAAGTTATGCAGTTAATAAAAGGCGAAAAGTGGCTTAAATGCACATAGCAATTATATAATTAAGTGATGGAACTTATACTACATTAATGAAATGGCCGAATGTGGCTTAACTTCATTTAGCAATTATATATAATTAACTGACGTAACGTTATGCAAGTAAATAAAGGAATAAACAAAGCCTAATTGAAATAGTAATTCATAATGAATAATGTAATTAAAAATACAACAGATTAGTAATACTGGAAGCGGCTATACTTAACCTACGTCTTCTCTGATAAAATGACTCATTGTATCTTGCACCATTTTACCCATCAGATCGTCAATGTGAGTCAGATCAGAGAAAAAAAAAAATTATTTGAAAATTCATTGCACCATATATGTTCTCAATTAAGCTTATGCGTGTTGCCATCAGCCTAATCAAACTAGGATGAATTACTAACAGAATTAATACGAAAATGTGGTTGCTTGTAAGGAGGACAATATCTAGAATTGTTCTACGACAATTCTTTTTTTCAGTCCTTTGTTACGCGTACGTGTATCACACTTGCATAAATAATTTATGCAAATCTTTGTCGTTAGATGGATGACCAGCACTCGGACTTTTTTACCTCGAGAGGTCGCACAAAGGCAGGGGGAGCGCCTTAGTGGCGTGGTCTGTATGGTGTTGGGCTGCCACCTCGGTGGCCGCGAGTTCGTTTCACGGTCATTCCATTGAGGAGAGAGAGACGTGTATTTCTGGTGATAGAAATTCACTCTCGACGTGGTTCTGAAGTCACATAAAGCCGTGTGGTCGCCCTTGCTGAATAATAACACGGTTCCATGCAACGTAAAAAAAAACATACACAAAAAAAACAACAAAGCAATGGGGGTTGGGGGCCGGAATTGGTTTCTTTTTTTGTTCATTCTATTTGTCTTAGTTTTGCATTCTCCTTTTTTTTTTTTTTTTTTTTTTTTAGTTTTTCTGAATTTAGCGACTTTCATCCTCTTAGCAGGCGATTGGCTCTATCCTGCCCAACCGAAACGAATGTGCGTTTATAGGGAGATGATAGAATCAAACCAGTTACCTTGAAACATTGGAGGGGGGAGGGGCGGGAGTGTTAATCATTAAAGAGGTGGTTCGGGGACTGGAAAGGAAATGTACAGTAAATGAGAAAAATATGAGTGCTAATATGTTCTCTTTTTCATGGCGAACCTTCGGACATTTTCATGGCCAATTAAGGGTATTTGGTCAGAGCCAGATAAAGGTCCCTCTTTTTTTATGGAGAATTAAGGGCTTTTTTTTTATGAATTACGCCTTGTAAAGCCAGTTACGGAACTTCTTAATGCCAATTAGGGCTTTCTATAGGAAAGCCCTAATTTTAAGGACATTTTTTTTTTTTATGTTAAACTGACCTTTTTTTATTGAATGAATGAAAGATTTAGAGGTTATCTGACATCGATTTATTTTTCATGAAGAATCGAGGAACTGGTTTTATGGCAAATTGAAGATCATTTTGCCAGTCAGAGACATTTTATTGATAACTTAAAGGCCTTTTTTTTTATAACGAATTAGGGCCTTATTATGACAAATTGGGGCCTTTCATTATCAATTAAGGGACTTAGGTGGTCGGTTCAAAACATTTACGATGGTATATATATCAAAGACTTTTTTTTTTTTATTTTTTTTTTACGGACAGTCAAAGATATTTTTTTTATATTGAAATGGTTTTTACATAGACATATACGGACATTTTGACTTAATAATGGCTTTTTTATATCTTAATTAAGAGATTTTATGGATAAATACGAAACTATGAGTCTGTGGAATTTTATGTACCTTTATCTGTAGACTTAAGGACGCTTTACGTTTATAAGGATTTCTTATGCCCAATTAAGGAGATTTAGTGCTAATCAACGTTTTAACTGACATTAATGGACCCTGTGGTATATAATGGACCCTGTGGTATATTATATGCCTCCTTAAGGCCAGTCAGGAGGCAGTTTTTGGAAGTACGTTAAGGAAATTTTTAATTCAATATTGAAAACGTCTGAAAAAAATAATAACGAAGCAATTTTCGATACGACGCGAAAATAATGCTTCAGTACTAAATAGACATGTTTTCAACTGGGTACAAAAGGACAAGAATGCAATTTCAAGAAACATAGATGGCAATGTCACTGAATAAACGGATAGGAAGGAATAAGTTATCTAGTGCGATCAGCGAATTAACGTACTAATAAACCTAGGTAATATAATCACTTTAAAGTAATTATATAGTAATTTTGATAATGTTATGTTTGTATTAGATCTCTGTATGAACTTTACTCTTCATATTAATAAAACTGAAACGGAATCCAGCTGAACCGTACTCTAGAAATAGTGGCGTCAGTGCACCTTATGCGGTGCACTGTAAGCATTACTTAAGGTTCTTCGTAGCGTGCTTTCGGCCCCTAGCTTGCAACCCCTTTCGTTCCATTTACTGTACTTCCTTTCATGTTCTCTTTCTTCCATCTTGCTTTCCATCCTCTCATAACAATTAATTCTATGTCCCAGTGCTTGGCCTTTGGCCTGAATCCTATATACAATTCAATTTTAGAATAATCCACAAATATTCTCGCTACCCCAAATACGTTTCTCTTTTTCGGGACGTGTGATTAAGTTGCCCCAATTCTTTTACGCTTGTTTTTGTAGGCAGTCGAATAAAAATGTAACAATGACTTATGAAATGAGAGCAAGTATCAATAAATTATATTATCAGGATACACCGTAGTTTCTGCGAACATGCGAGCATGCATAATGAATCCATGACGCATTTCTCCTCTTCCCAGTAACACGATGGTTCAATATTACGCAATGTATGCGTATGCATTCATGATAGTTCGTCTTGTTATGCGAATGCATTTGATTGTACGTTCGTCTTCTTCTATGCGTATGCATTTCATGAGTTACAGTTTGTTCGTTGCGTAGCATTTGTGACAGTTGTCTATGCGCATTGACTGTTCGTCTTCTATGCGTATGCATTTGTGATAGTTTGTTTGTTTGCGTATGCATTTGTGATGACAGTTTGTCTGTATGCGTATGCATTTGTGAGGACAGTTTGTCTTGTATGCGTATGCATTTGTGACAGCTCGTCAAGATGTGTATGCATTGGTGATAATTTGTCAGTTTGCATATGTATTTGTGACTGTTCGTCTTGTATGCGTCTGCATTTGTTACTGTTTATCTTTTATCCTGTATGCATATGCATTTCTGATAGTTTGTCTTGTTTGTGAATGAATGCATTTGTGACTGTTTGTCTTGTATGCATATGTATTTGTAACTGTCTTATTTCCCTTTATTTTACAGTCATGGGATGGAAAATACACAACACCAATTTCCCTGATGACTGAAATTCATTCTTTCTGAGACTGTTAGGACTTTTGCATCCTTGGGGACACAGGCCCTTTCGAACATTTATGGGGCAGGGCGTATGGGGAGCAATTTCCTTATAGAAATAAATAAATATTATATATATATATATATATATATATATATATATATATATATATACATGCATTGCATACATAGGGTACATACTCATATATATATATATATATATATATATATATATATATATGTATATATGTATGCGTGATTGTATAAAGAAAGAAAAGCAGATGGGCAGTATATGTATGTACGATCTCCCACGTTTCCATTAGGTCAATTGACATTTTTTTTTGCTTCCTTTTTCGTTGGTTTAATTTACTGATTTGCTTATAACCAAAGGTCCGTTCTGATACATGGGTGCTGATTTTAACCCTCGCCGAAATGATCTTAATTAGTTATGTATATGTATAAGTCCCCTGTATATGTATAAGTCCCCTGGGTGAATTCTGAAGATGGTATACATCATTGTTTTAAGTCATGTATGAAAAATGTTTTACGACTGGTATCTTCGTGATCATTATTCTACTTTATTCAATCGTTTGCCATTTTTCTTCTCTCTCTCTCTCTCTCTCTCTCTCTCTCTCTCTCTCATACACACACATACACACAAACAAACAAACAAACATAGTACGCACCACTAACATACTCATAATCTCTCAAACTAACAAACAAACATTCATACACACACACACACACACACTTATGATTTCTCTCTCTCTCTCTCTCTCTCTCTCTCTCTCTCTCTCTCTCCTGCTTTTACAATCGGCTCATCAATCACCTACATAAACCGCTATATTTACGTTCGTCACGCGTTAATTCTTTTTGAACTCCTTTATTATATGCAGTTCCCTTGTGAGTTATTCATTACCGCACTTGACGCCATTTGCGGACCAGGAATAAAGATAAAAAAAAAAAAAGGGAGAAACATTACGTAATCCACAGAGGTCACGCTAACGTAGTAGTTGTCACCTTCGCGTGTCGTAGAAGCCTTTAAGACTGGATGTAATGCTTCTCAAAAATGTTGCTTTTTGTTTGGTTTTTCAACCGTATTTGAACGTTACGGCTCGTTACGTATATTTGCTTTTATTTGATGATACAACAACCACACAGTATTATATATAATATTATTATTATTATTAATTTATCATACACACACACACACATTATATTTATTAATATCTAAATATATTTATTATTAATTAATATTTATTATATAATTATCTTATTGTTTAGGAATAAATAAAAAAAAAAATTATATAACATCACAACCACACCACCACACACATATATATATATATATTATATACATACATACACATATATATATATATATATATATATATATGGTATATATATATATATATATTATATATTTTATTTGTACACATACAGACAGCACTAAAATATTTGAATAACAGTTAGCCCGACATTTCTGTGAAAAAAGAGAGGATAATTCTTTCACTTGTACTTTAAATTAGTATGAAATTATATATATATATATATATATATATATATATATATCTATATATATATAATATATATCTATATATTTATATATATATATTTAATTTGATACACATGAACAGAGCTAATCGTTTGGATAAAAGTTATCCCGACATTTCTGTAAATAATTAAATAAATAAAGAAAGGGATCATTTCACTTGTACTTTAAATTAGTATAAAATCCTGCAGTGGCCAGTTAAGTAGCTTGGATTTTTTTTTTTTTTTTTTTTTTTTTTGGTAGCGCTCATTACTCTTTTTTCTCTTGACCGAGAATTCTTTGATGTCCCTCGTGTTTTGTCGTTTGGAGTCACCGTAAGCTATTTTCTTCTATGAATTCGCTAATTAATCACTCAAGTGTATCGTAAAATTGTCCACTTTGAATATACGCGAGTTTTTAGACCGGTACTTAACATTTCTCAAGAGGTTATAATTTGGCCTGCCACCTTGGTGGCCGCGAGTCCGAATCTCGGGCATTCCATTGGGGGATGAGAGATTTGTATTTCTGGTGATAGAAGTTCACTCTCGACGAAAAGCCGTTGGTCCAGTTGTTGAATAACCACTGGTTCCATGCAACGTAAGAACACCCTACAAACAAACAAGAGCGATTATTAAGATACTGAGTATTAGTAGTTTTAATTATAATATATGAGCTATTTTCTTTTATCAGTTATCAAGTCAAAAACTTGAGTGCATCATTAAATTGTCCATTTTGAAATTGCGGGAGTTATAAGCCAATGTCGAACATTCCTCAAAATCGATTATTAAGAAACTGAAAATTGTCCTGAACTTGTAGATAATTCTGTACTGAGTATTTATAATAATATTGATAATGATAAATGAGCTATTTTCTTTGACCAGTTCATCAATGAATGAGTGGTTGTATCATAAAGTTAGTCTGTTGTGAAATTACCCAAGTTTATAAGACAATGCTGAACATTCTTCAAAAAATGATTATTTGAAACTGAAAAATGTTCTGAAATTGTCGCAGACGATGATAATAATAATAATAATAATAATAATAATAATAATAATAATAATAATAATAATAGATTCAGAAACCAGGAAACATATGACAATACACAATCGACTACACCCAAGAGCAAATACGGACAGACTATACATAACACGAAAGGAAGGAGGGAGAGGACTACTAAGTATAGAGGACTGCGTCAACACCGAGAACAGAGCACTGGGGCAATATCTGAAAACCAGTGAAGACGAGTGGCTAAAGAATGCATGGGAAGAAGGACTAATAAAAGTAGACGATGACCCAGAAATATACAGACAGGAGGAATGCCAGACAGACAGAAGAGGACTGGCACAACAAACCAATGCACGGACAATACATGAGACAGACTAAAGAACTAGCCAGCGATGACACATGGCAATGGCTACAGAGGGGAGAGCTAAAGAAGGAAACTGAAGGAATGATAACAGCGGCACAAGATCAGGCCTAAGAACCAGATATGTTCAAAGAACGATAGACGGAAATAACATCTCTCCCATGATTTGTGGAAGTGCAATACGAAAAATGAAACCATAAACCACATAGCAAAGCGAATGCCCGGCACTTGCACAGAACCAGTACAAAAAGAGGCATGATTCAGTGGCAAAAGCCCTCCACTGGAGCCTGTGCAAGAAACATCAGCTACCTTGCAGTAATAAGTGGTACGAGCACCAACCTGAGGGAGTGATAGAAAACGATCAGGCAAAGATCCTCTGGGACTATGGTATCAGAACGGATAGGGTGATACGTGCAAACAGACCAGACGTGACGTTGATTGACAAAGTCAAGAAGAAAGTATCACTCATTGATGTCGCAATACCATGGGACACCAGAGGTTGAAGAGAAAGAGAGGGAAAAAAATGGATAAGTATCAAGATCTGAAAATAGAAT
>NC_087204.1:95329800-95344800 GCF_015104395.2 Macrobrachium nipponense
GAATCATTGGGGCAGAGGGAGGAGGTCCTGGATTTGTTTTGCCTCGATGGTTCCTATAAGTTTCCGTTCAACGTGGACGTTCAAGGAACATCTTGGCCTGCGTTTATAGAGGCACAGAATAAGTGTGTGTGTGTGTGTGTGCGAGAGAGCGAGAGAGAGAGAGAGAGAGAGAGAGAGAGAGAGAGAGAGTGTGTTGGGGTGGAGAAAGAGAGAGAAAGAACGAATGAAAGGTGGATGTGATATAAGTTATAATCATGAGAGAGAGAGAGAGAGAGAGAGAGAGAGAGAGAGAATGTTGGTGGGTGGTGGGGAACGAGAGAGGGAAAGGTCGAATGAAGGATGGATGTGATATAAGTTATAATCATGAGAGAGAGAGAGAGAGAG
Source organism: Macrobrachium nipponense (assembly GCF_015104395.2). NCBI lineage: Eukaryota > Metazoa > Arthropoda > Malacostraca > Decapoda > Palaemonidae > Macrobrachium > Macrobrachium nipponense. The sequence goes on from NC_087204.1 coordinate 95,330,185, forward strand.
AGAGAGAGAGAGAGAGAGAGAGAGATGAGAGAGGAGAGATACTGTGGATGGAGAATTGACCTCGTACATTTTGTCTTTTTTATGAAGCGAGGATATTTCGCGGCCAAGAAATTCCTTTATTATGCAATAACTTTTACCTACATAATTCTTTTACTTATGGATGCTTTTACATACGAAGAAAATGTCAAAATGGCTGTGCTTCCCTACCATGAGAAGGACGACCAGGAAGGGAAGGGAGCCATCGATTCTCACTTAAGGGTTGAAGTGGCAATCGACTTCCCTTCAGGTAAATAAGAGGCCATGACATGTCTTGAGAGCTTTGAATATTACGAGGGCGGATATGATTTTCCCGTTTGCTAGGGTTATTCAAAATGTAGAATGAATTCTGCATAATTTTGTAGATGTGAAATAATAATAATAATAATAATAATAATAATAATAATAATAATAATAATAATAATAATGTGCCTTAGTCAACATACAAAAGGGCAAAGTAACAAGGACTAAAGGGATAAAGCTACCAGGAAGGAGGGATATAAAACACCAAGAGATGAAGGACACAATTAGGAAAGAATATATGCAGAGCCTCAAGGCGATACTCAAGTCAAACCTCAACGCCAGAAGTATGATAAAAGCCATAAACACATGGGCAGTGCCATTAATCAGATACAGCGCATGAATAGTGGAATGGACGAAGGCAGAACTTCGCAGCATAGACCAGAAAACGAGGAAACATATGACAATACACAAAGCACTACACCTAAGAGCAAATACGGCCAGACTATACATAACACGAAAGGAAGGAGGGAGAGGACAACTAAGTATAGAGGACTGCGTCAACATCGAGAGCAGAGCACTGGGCAATATCTGAAAACCAGTGAAGACGAGTGGCTCAAGAGTGCATGGGAAGGACTGATAAAAGTAGACGAAGACCCAGAAATATACAGGCAGGAGAATGACAAATAGAGCAGAGGAATGGCACAACAAACCAATGCAAGGACAATACGTGAGACAGACTAAAGAACTAGCCAGCGATGACACATAGCAATGGCTACAGAGGGGAGAGCTCAAGAAGGAAACTGAAGGAATGATAACATCGGCACAAGATCAGGCCCTAAGAACCAGATATGTTCAAAGAACGATAGATGGAAATAACATCTCTCCCATATGTAGGAAGTGCAATGCAAAAAATGAAACCATAAACCACATAGCAAGAGAATGTCCGGCACTTGCACAGAACCAGTACAAAAAGAGGCATGATTCAGTGGCAAAAGCCCTCCACTGGAGCCTGTGCAGTAATAAGTGGTACGAGCACCAACCTGAAGGAGTGATAGAAAACGATCAGGCAAAGATCCTCAAGGACTATGGTATCAGAACAGATAGGGTGATACGTGCAAATAGACCAGACGTGACGTTGATTGACAAAATCAAGAAGAAAGTATCACTCATTGATGTTGCAATACCATGGGACACCAGAGTTGAAGAGAAAGAGAGGGAAAAAATGGATAAGTATCAAGACCTGAAAATAGAAATAAGAAGGATATGGGTTATGCCAGTGGAAATTGTATGCATAATCATAGGAACACTAGGCACGATCCCAAGATCCCTGAAAAGGAATCTGGAAAAACTAGAGGCTGAAGTAGCTCCAAGACTCATGCAGAAGAGTGTGACCCTAGAAACGGCGCACATAGTAAGAAAAGTGATGGACTCCTAAGGAGACAGGATGCTACCCGGAACCCCGCACTATAAATACCACCAAGTCGAATTGGAGGACTGATAGAGCAAAAATAATAATAATAATAATAATAATAATAATAATAATAATAATAATAATAATATTTGTTAAAAACTCTATAGTGTTTATAAATTATACACGAACTTTAAAATTTTTCATTATTTTCGACCCCTTAAAGCAACAACAACAACAACAACAATGATAATGATAATAATAATAATAATAACATTACACCCTGATTTGCAACTGCTTTCCTCTCCGCAAATGGCAATCATCGATGAGTTACCGGCAGTGTGCAGTAACCCTGAAAAATCAGTTATTAGAAAGATTGGTATATATGTATGTACGTGTGTATGCCTAAGCGTCCAACTAGCGACGTAATACGAGACTTTGCGTCCTTTTCAGCGTAACGTGATATTAATTAAGATCCAGTTGAACTTTCGCATTTCTGAGTGTAAATGTGCATGCAATGTTCTGTAATGCAAAACTTGCGTCTTATCGCCGCTATCAAGCCCAGAGCGGAAGAAAGCGATATAAGAAAGACCGCTAGAAAGTTATAAAAGAAAGTAGACATACGTAATGATAAAAACAATCCAAATGTGTAGCAGTAGTGTAAGGAGTAGACAGACTCCTACGGAGTTGTCGATGCTGCAGAATTATTTATCGCAGCTCAACGTTTGCGAATCCAGGATTGCATGGGGACGCTTACGGACGCGCGCGTTTACACGAACTATAATTTGCACATATAGCCTTTAAAAACATAAAACTTGTGTTAACATAACTACCAAGAGAGAGTCAGATAGTCAGGTAAGATTATCAGCAGCTAACGGCAATCTCCCATTGCATCATTTATACAAACAAACGGACTTGTCCTTGGGAGAGTGTTATCGAAATCTACGTTCTCCAAATGACTCCCCAGAGCAGTGGTCTTCAAACTGTGGGCCATGGTCCACCAGTGGGCCATGGGATGATTATCAGGCGGGCCACGGACAAAAGAAATGTAGAATTTAAAGTTAAACAATTTATGAAAATAAAAATAAAAGTTTTTCCCTTTATGCGGACCTATAATGAATAAACAGTATATGTAAAAATGTGTATATGAATATATTTTCTTTTAATTATTCTGTCCCAGTAATTGTTCACTATTTAATTTGTAGATCACAAAAACGGTCATGAAAAGATTCTGAGCATATTTGCATAATGAAATGAAAATCTATATTATGAATTTATATGGTAATAACGTGAAAATTAAAATTCCAGTTCCAGGAACTATATGTTGTATTTTGAACTTATCAATTCCTATTCTGAATCTGAAGTCGTGAGCCATGGGTATTTGGAGATATCTAAAGTAGGCCATGGCCCCAAAAAGTTTGAAGACCACTACCCTACGATGAGATTCAGGGCCTCTGTAACACGGTTTTTTCGCAATAATTTTTTATCTATGCATTTCATAAATATAACGCTTATTCAGAATACACATTATATCTACACATAAATTTTGACTGTATTCTGCATTACGTAGGTTGAATAAATTTGGTACTTATAATGTAAAAGTGACTTTTTTTGAAGACGGGCCAACTTACTCAGAGAAAAGGTTTCGAACGCACTCGTTACGTAACTTATGACAGCATTTCTTCCCTCTTTCGCGATGGATGATTGGCTATAGGTAACGAAGGCTAGACCTCTGGCAACAATGACAAAAATGTAAATACAAGCAAAGCAGTACACCTTTATGAACTCTGAAACCTCTCCACTGATAATTGTCATAATGAACAAACCAACAAAATATGTTAATAGATACAAAAACACTTCGATTATTATTCTAACTCCAAAATAAGTTTCCTAAGAAATTACAGTCTACTTTATAGGTCACAATCAGATTGACAAGAATGTAGGGAATAGTTGGTAATTTTCAAAAACATAGTAGACAAGCTTGATTTGATAACTGCTATATCTAATGTCAAGCAATTTTATTTATTGGCTATCTACCTATTAAAAAAAAAAAAAAAAAAAAAATAGCCGTTACCGCATTTTGGCTTTGAACCTTCATCAATAATTATCGTCAGAATAATGACTTCATGAGGCTCCACCCACTTTGGCCTCGTTATAATTCAGGATAACACTGAAGGCTATCATGGGCATTGTTGGATTAGAAAATTTAACTTCTGGCTATAAAAACTCATTTCTCGAGTAGTTGCAAGAAGTGCTAAATGATCAAGAATCCCAGCAGTTGGCCTAAACGTTTAATTCATGTATATTACTGCTATTACTACAGTAGTATTACTACGCTAGTACAGATACCCCACCCACATCTATGAATCGTTCCGCCATTCATAAAGTCTTTGTCATGGCCACGGGCTTTCTCTTGACTGTAAAAAGTTGCAAGTCGTAAGACAAATGCAGTTTTGCAACCACGGGGAAAATTCCAAATTTTGCTAGCCGTTATTGACTGCTATGGGTTTCAGAGCTGATGGACTAAGGTGAATGAGTTTCTGTGGTGGATGGGCGGGGCAACATTTCGTCAAATGTTGTTTACCTTACTTACGTAATGAATGTTTTCGACTCTTGGCTCGTAATCATTGGCCATGGCATCGGCTGGATAATTTTTACTCTATAAAAATTAAAACTATCAGGTTTAGGTCATTGATAATGCTGCTAAATTTTGTGTGTGGTTGTAAAATATTCATATGTCAACTTTCAGCTACATCCGATGCTTTGATAAGGAGCAAAGTCCAAAAAACCGTGTTACAGAGGCCCTGAATCGCATAGTAGAGGAACTCCCTGCGCTATATTGCATTTGATGTTCTTACAATTAGGAACGGGGATTCCTTGTTCGTGAAAGAGACATCAAAATTATTTATTTCTATTCTCTTCCTTTTAGTTTGCTATTTCCCCAATTTTTCAAACTACTGATCGTAGTATAACGATAGTTTAAACTATTAATAGTGGTATAACGAAGTTCCTCCGTTGGACGAGTGGGTTACATGCTCGACTACCGATCTCAGGATCAGGGTTCGATACACCGCTCTGTCAACAAGGAATCAGAGGGAATTTATTCCTGGTGATAGAAATTCATTTCTCGGTGTGGTTCGGATCCAATAATAAGCTGTAAGTCCCGGTGTTAAGTAACCATTAATTGGTTCCTGGCCACGTAAAAATACCTAATCCTTCGGGCCAGCCTGTAGGAGAGCTGTTAATCAGCTTAGTGGATTTGGCTAGACTAAGATATACTTAGTAGTATAACGAGGTGTAGACGTACAATGCTTCTTTTTTGTCAAATGGCGTGTGTCATCTGATCTTGTGCGATCTTGTGTTTTATATTTTTGTAAAAATGAATAGAATGTTTTTATCGTGGGAGAGACTGAAATCTTGCTACCCTCCCCTGTTATTTTTGTATTTCTCTTATCATGTAATCGAACATCCTAAGAACATTGTTACGGCTAACCTCCAGGTGCCGACAGAATCCAATTTTTTGACAAGTATAATTTCTTAATAAGCAAAAAAAGAAAAAAAAAATAAGACTGTTTTTTCAGTTTCAATACCTCCAAGTGAAATGTGGAAGACAGACTTTTCTAGATGAATATGTAAGCGTTTTGGCTTATGAAGTAACTATGGTAGATTCACATCAACCGTGCATTTGATGTCTAGGCCAGTCCCTTACGACGCTCCTGATTGGCTGTTGATAAGCCAATCACAGGGCTGGAAACTCTCAGTCTCTCTCGAGAGAGAGTTCACATGGGTAGGATCTATGTTCCACCTCTCCTGAGGGATATACGTCTTTCAAAAGTATCCCTCAGGAGAGGTGGAACATGCATCCTGCCTATGTGAACTCTCTCGAGAGAGACTGAGAGTTTCCAGCCCAGTTATTGGCTTATCAACAGCCAATCAGGAGCGTCGTAAGGGCCTGGCCTAGACATCAAATGCACGGTTGGGTGTGAACCTACATTAGCCATAATTGTCGTTACTCAATGAGAATGACTTAAAATGGTGAAGGGGAATTACTGTAATGGCTTTTGTGCTGTCACGTTTGATACCTTACAAATGTCTGTTCCGCAAGATATAGATCTTGAAACTGGCCTTGGCTCTCTTGGCGAAACGGAACGCTTTGTTTTATATTTGATGTGGCAATGAGAAATGGCAAAGTCCTAAAACAGGAATGATTGAACATATCTTGCTGTTATTCTAATGCCTCTTCAATGACCTTCCCTCGTAGATAGTTCTTGTGAATTTCACTTGATTTCAGGTTAAAATAAGTATATCTTATTTTAACCTGACCACTGAGCCGATTAGCAGCTCTCCTAGGAGCTGGCCCGAAGGATTTAGATAGTTTTATCCTGGCTAAGAACCAATTGGTTACCTAGCAACGGGACCTACAGCTTATTGTGGGCTCCGAACCACATTATATCGACAAATGGATTTCTAATCGTCAGAAATTAATTCCTCTGATTCCACGTTGGCAGAGCGGGGAGTCGAACTCGCGACTACCGAATCGGTAGGCGATGAAGTAAACCACTCGTCCAACGAGGAACTCAAAACCAACAGATAAAACGAACGATATAGAGCTGTTACTGGCCTTTTTTCGTTGTGTAGAAACGATCTCTAAGGGAATGGGAGCGCCTCAGTGGCGTGATCGGTATGGTCTTGGCCTGCCACCTCGGTAGCCGCGAGTTCGATGCTTGGGCATTCCATTGAGGGATGAGAGATGTGTATTTCTGGTGATAGCAGTTCACTCTCGACGTGGTTTGGAAGTCACGTAAAGCCGTTGATCACGTTGCTGAATAACCATTGGTTCCATGCAACGTAAAAACACCTTACTAACAAATAAACAAACAAAGTAAGGGAATGGACAAGTAGAAGACGGTATTACGGAAAAGTTTACGGCGCTACCGGGTAATACATAGCTCTCCGGCCCCAAGGATTATCGACAAGGAATACCGGGCAGTTGGAAGGAATTCTACCGCCGAAGGTCGTACGCAGATGGTGTCATTACCTGTTATGAAGGAATGGACGGCAAATATCGAGTTACAAGAATGACAAGAGTATTTCGTGTTCCTCTTACGGTAACTGATCGTTTGCTAAGGGCGGTCAGTATATGCGCTAATGGGCTGTAGAATTGATTCGTGGAATTTTTGTGAGCGGGTTGGATTGGCCAATTGATTACGAGTCATTCCAGTAAAACGCTGCTTATTCGAAAACAGTAGCTGATTTCTACGGAACAGCTGTTGATTCTTGGTAACTATTAGCAATTATTTATCTTCTAAGAATTTGGAAATCAGACGGAATTCTTTGTAAAGATTTGGAAGGAAGTTTTTTTTTTCATTTTTTAAGATAGTAAATAATTTTCTAAATTGAAAAAATACTCAAAGAAGCAATACGTCTTGAATGGAGAAACCAATCCACACTTACGTATGGGAATACATTTAAAAATAAATCTCTAATGCAGAGAGCTTTCGGAAATCTGCTCGATTCCACGTTTCAATCTGAGATTGAAAAGGGGAGACGGAACGGATTCCAGGAAGCTCTCTGTAGTAGTAGAGATTTAAATGTATAACGTTCCCTTACATAAGTGTGGATGTGTTCCTACAATTTCCTAAATACTAGCAAACATATGTATACAGAAATTATGTATGAAAATTCGTAAAGTAACTAAGTCTACGGGCGTAGCCAGCCTAGTTTCACGGGCAGAACCAGCTCCGTTTCAGGGAATCCCTTCTCACCCCCACCCCCTTCGCATGGGGGAGGGGAGGAGGTAGGATGAAACCCCATTATAAACCATCTTAGGGGTTCCCACTAATACCCTGCCAAGTTTCATGCCTATGGGGCCAGCCGTTTGGGTGTGATTGAATGACAGACGGACGGACAGACATTATGCCCATTATTATAGTAAAGATTTTACTCTCTCTTCGGGAGCGAGCAAACAGCTTTCTAAGCAATAAGCTAAAGGGCTGATTCTTGGTAATCATCAGGAAAAAAGACTTGTCGTATCCTGAGCTCAGCGAACAACAGACTAAGGACGCAGCTTGAACTGTTATTTACAATTAGAATAGACTAGTCTACCCCGAAGCAAGGAAGTAATTTGTGCAAAGAAAGTGGATAATGTTTAAAGAAGCTGAAAGGGTTGTTAGCTCAGTCAAAGGCAAAGACCCAATTTCCTGAGAAACTGGAGTTTACTTTGTAATGAGTCTGTTACTGATAATAGTCTGCGTAATTTGCGTACGCTTGGATTAACAAAGAATCGCTTTTAGCTTCCCCTCGGTTTGTTGTGACGTAAATAATGGGTAGTTGAATTAATGATCCCAGGAGGAGTGAGCTAATGAGACTCCAAATTGTAGTAATTAATCAAGACGTAATAGCTCTTGCAATTTGTGAGTCACTGAATATTTTTAAATGGGGCTAGTCAATTGCCTAATTGGTAACTGCCTCTCAACCCTTCTAGCGCAGGGAAATCATGCAGCTAGAGTAATCTGGTCGTAGACTGAGGACCGATTAACTTAATTCATACCATAAATTGACAAAATAGTCACGGCGCGCAGAATCGAGAGAGTTAGTTTCGTGTTAGTTTCCAAAACGGTTGTGCCTAGAGTGTTGCAAATTGGATTCCTAATGCAACATTGAGCGGGATATCTGCAGCTGTACATTTCTGTTTGCAAGGTCATCATCACCCTACTTGCCAAAATGTCAGTGTAATCATTCTAATAATTTTCCAATTCTTAGCCTGCCAGAGACTCCGTGAAATTCTTTTCAAAATGGACCATAGCTGTAATTCTTCAGAATTTCACTTATAAATAGACATTGGGTAAACGACCAAATGGCCACTATTTCACTCGAAATGACCACTTTTTTTCACTCGATATTTGATTGGTGAAGCAACAATACAATTACATCTTTAAGCATACCATTTGAAAGATTACGTTTCAATCTTGTGAGTGGTGTGCTTAAAGATGTAATTGTATCGTTGTTTCACCAATCAAATATCGAGTGAAAAAAAAGTGGTCATTTCGAGTGGAATTCTGGCCATTATATCGTTTAGCTTATGTTCAAGAAGAAGCCACACGTTCGTGGTCTCTTTTTATCCTAGTTCCGTTTACATATCTTTTGCCGATTTGTAAACCATATTTTAAATGGGAGCTGAGGCAGATCCTGTATATTTTCAAATAAACAACCCCTTCGATTCTAGGGATGTAAATACCTGTTGTTTAGGAGTCAGAATGACAGACAAATTTTTGGATTTCCATGGATACCTCAACTCCTCCGGTTCCCGCACAGTTGAAGTATAAGCATTATAAGCATCTTACTATAATGGACGTAATGTCTGTCCGTCCGTCTGTCATTCAATCACGGTCAAACGGCTGGTCCGATCGGCATGAAACTTGGCAGGGTTATAGTGGGGACCCCTAAGATGGTTTATAATGCAGTTTCATCCTCCCCCCCCCCACCCCCCACCCTCCTTCGAAGGGGGCAGGGATGAGAAGAGATTCCCTGAAGTAGAGCTGGTTCTGCCCGTGAAACAAGGCTGGTCATGCCCGTAGACTTAGTTACTTTACGATATTTTTTTTTTTATACACAATTTTTGTATACATGTGTTTGCTAGTTGAGTTGAAAAGTCATTCCAAATGAGGCAAAGCTTCCAAATTCCAGGAAGTCATTTTTTAGATGAGGGTATTGGCCTCGTGTCTCGCCTCATCTTGATTGTGACTTCTCATAGTAGTAGTGTAACTACCAGGTAACATAATTCAGTGAGATTTCATGGACCATGTCTATGGTATGGGAATCGCTCCTAATGTGAGTGTTGTGGTGCTTGGTGTGTGTGTGTGTATATATATTATATATATATTATATAAATATATATATATATATAATATATATATATATAATATCTAATCATATATTAATATATAATATGTATATTATATACATGACTGGTAAAAATGTTCTGTAACAACAGAATTCCATCTAATAAAAGGAGCCCATAAAAAACACCAAAATGTAGAGAGAAAACAGTACTATATTTCAGAGACTGCTGTCTCTCTCTTAGGTATATGAATGAGAAAAGTTTACAGAAAAGGTGGTATTTATACCAAGAGATTCGTCCACAAGTAAGCCAATTTAGGTCACCCCCGCTGATAATCTTCCTTTAATCTTCTTAAGCGTTGGTTGAATGAACACTGCGTCGACGATGTCTGATGTCCAATTCCCTTTTGAAATGTTCATTACCTGCTTCTCTTTTATTAATTGGCCGATTCCATCATTTGACTCTTGTACCGGCAGTTGCTGCTATAAATTACACGTGACTATTCCAGTTTATTCTATGGTTATGTTCATTTATATGGTTGAAAATAGCCGAGTTCTGTTGTCCATACCTAACTGACCGTTTGTGTTGTATTAATCTCTGGGGAAGTGATTTACCTGTAAATCCGATGTAAGATTGGTCACAGTCCTGGCATGGGATCAAAAGACATCGCCCAAAGACTCTGGGGTATATGAGATCCCATGCCAGGACTGTGACCAATCTTACATCGGATTTACAGGTAAATCACTTCCCCAGAGATTAATACAACACAAACGGTCAGTTAGGTATGGACAACAGAACTCGGCTATTTTCACCATATAAATGAACATAACCATAGAATAAACAACTGGAATATGTCACGTGTAATTTATAGTCAGCAACTGCCGGTACAAGAGTCAAATGATGGAATCGGCCTTAATAAAAGAGAAGCAGGTAATGAACATCTCAAAAGGGAATTGGACATCAGACATCGTCGACGCAGTGTTCATTCAACCAACGCTTAAGAAGATTAAAGGAAGATTATCAGCGGGGTGACCTAAATTGGCTTACTTGTGGACGAATCTCTTGGTATAAATAAATACCACCTTTTCTGTAAACTTTTCTCATTCATATACCTGAAGAGAGACAGCAGTCTCTGAAATATAGTACTTTTCTCTCTACATTTTGGTGTTTTTATGGGCTCCTTTTATTAGATATATATACATATATAATATTCCAGTACTAAATAATCAGTAGATTGCGTATACGGTAGTTATTCGAATGTTATAAGATCCAGCAGTAGTGGAAAAAGGTATGGGGCTAGCAACTCCATACCCAAAATACTTGCTGAGAACCGAAGCAGATATATTATATATATATATATATATATATATATTTATATATATATATATATATATATATATACTATATATATATATAGATATACATATATATATGTATATCTATATATATATATATATATATATATATATATATATATCTATATATATATATATTTACATACATACATACATACAGAAACATAAGCATTCCAGTTTTTCAAAGACGCACAAACGAAGTACCACAAAAATAACAATTTTGTGGCGACCAGGAAGCGGTTGCTGAGGCGAAGGGGTACTACACCGTTTTTGTGATTGCAATTAGTAACGCTTTTTCCAGGTCTCTCGGGGAACACAATTGACCAATTATAACTACAGTGTGTTTTTTAAACAGGATGAATCGTTTCCACTCTCTGCTGAAGCGAATGGTGACCGCCTTGTTTTGCGAGAGTACGAGTAGGTTTTATGGCTTCATCACTTCTTCCAAGAAACAAGTTGTTATGGATATATGGGAGATGATTTTCAACACCAGTAAACGTGTATAAAATGTAAACATACTGTTATATATAGGATATACATGTTATACATGTATATATGTATATATAACCATATGCATACATACATACATATAAATACACATAACATACTATTCTGGTAAGCAGTAGTGTTATGTGTAAATTATATATATATATATATATATATATATATATATATATATATATATATATATATATACATATATATATATATATATATATATATATATATATATATATATATATATATACATATATATATATATATATATAAATATATATATATATATATGTATATATATATAATATATATATATATATATATATATATATATATATATATATATATATATATATATATATACACGTACATATAGTATATATGTGTGTGTATGTATGTATATATATACATATACATATGTATACATGTGTAGCCTATATATAACTGTACCTATATTTGTATGTAACCAATATAAATTACAGGGGCTAGGTTGAATGTATTCCAACGAAAAAAGAAAAAGTTTAATGAGATGAAGTTTTCCTAATGACTTACTCTCACGCTCTCGTAAGGTCATTATAATCGACCCTGTTCAGTATTAATGACCACAAAGATCAGTCCTTTATTAGTCTCTCTCTCTCTTTCTTGGAGGGATCGAAATACGACATTTGTGTCTGGAAATTCTCTTATTATATTTTTATAACAATAAACGACCAAATTCGAAATACAGGATATTACAGTCACTTCATGTATTGGTATTATGTGTTTGTTGGCGCGTAATTGTGAGTCGATGGTCTAATTCAGTAATGCTTACGGAAACATTTAGAAGAATTTAGGGTTATTCAAAGACGAATTTCGTACAATGGTTCTTAGCTCATATCTCTTATTACTTTTTAGGCTTAACATCGCCATAAAATAACACGCAGTAGTGGGTACGGAGTAACATTTTAAAGTATCTTCACTTCTTAAAAATTTCATACTTGTGCCACGGAAGTCGTGCCTTAGCTAGCAGACTGACTGCAATAATGACAAGGTGTGATCCGACCTCCAGCTTATTCTTACAAGATTTTCCACTCACGCATAAGTTGTAAGCATTATATTCCTAACTTTTAACGTAAATTGAGACGCGTTAAAATCTACGGTCAAATAGAGCCTTGTTTCACCAACGGAAATTAAAATGAATATGCTATATTTTAGTGGAAATAATTTTTCTGTACTGTATAACATGCTCATTGTTCATTTTTCACATTTTCATTCTAATAAATCAATCATAAATATATCCTATCCTAAAATTCCTGTATCTGTAACTCAATGCGAAACATGCAATGATGATAATAATAATAATAATAGTAATAATAATAATAAAATAATAATAATAATAATAATAATAATAATAATTATAATAATAATGATAATAATAATATTGATACGAATTTTTTTGGTACTGTGGTTTCTATCCAAGATGGGAGGAAGCGACGCAAACCTTTTCTAATTAAGAAAAAGAAATAAAGATAAAACTATTGTGCCTGTATTGACTCGAGCAATGGATTGGGTACCTGGCAGTCAGTCGGCTGTGGTAGGTCTGAGCCAAAGTGGAGGTATGTTAACATCTCATTAAGGTGAAAAGACGCATAGATAAAGAAATTATTGTTGTTATTATTATTTGTGTATGCTGGAAACAGACCTTCTTTCAAACATGTTTTATTGAAAACAATGGCAGAATTGATTTTTTGATTTTTCAGAATTTTGTATAAAATCAATTTTGATTTTTGGATTTTTCAGAATTTTGTATAAAAACAGTTTTGATTTTTTGATTTTTCAGAATTTTGTATAAATACAATTTTGATTTGTAGATTTTTCGGAATTTTGAATAAAATCAGTTTTGATTTTTTGACTTTTCAGAATGTTTTTTTATAAAATCAATTTTCATTTTTTGATTTTTCAGAATTTTGTATAAACTCAATTATGTAAATTCTGCTATTATTTTCAATAAAATATTATTATTATTATTATTATTATTATTATTATTATTATTATTATTATTATTATTATTATTAGTAGTAGTAGTAGTAGTAGTAGTAGTAGTAGTAGTAGTAGTAGTAGTAACCTTTATTTTCTGTCATAGTTACCATTTGCTTGCTCATCTCAGTACATTTCTCGGAATATAATACCTATGTGTGAACATAAAAAAGAAAAAAAATCGTTGCCCCAGGATCAGGGATTCATAAAGTACACCCCCTTGCAATTATTGGAACTTAACAATTAGGATCTAACCATACGCAGGTTCCATTGATTCCAGGATGATTCTACATACCTCTCGTGTCTGTACTGACCAAGGCGATCTCTCTGATCTATAAAGATTCCTGTTTTAGGAATCAGACCGACATAACACTTTACCGAAATAATGGCGTATAGATCTTGGTAGGATTTTATTTTACCTATAAAATCGTTACTCTTCGGGAATCTTTTCGGCGTCAGTGGAACTCCATAAATCGAATACACTCTTATCACTTCCCTTGTTATATGCTGCATGAGTGTGCAGAGTAATTTTGGGTATTTGATGGTTAACCAACAGCCCTGGGTTATCGAGTTGACATCGAGTAACCCCCATTTAAATTCCAGGATCCTTAAGTGATGACAAGTAAGCCCCATAATTTTTCCAGTGTTATTCAGGGGGACAGTCAAAGTATTAGAGGTTTCAAAAAAAAAAAAAAAAAAAAAACAGGAAAGAACACTAATGGTTTGGTCATGTCATGAGGAGAGAAGATGACCACGTATGTAAGAGGGTTATGAACATGGAGGTGGAGGGCAGAAGAGGAAGGGGAAGGCCAAAGTTCAGGTGGAAAGATAAATTATTGAATGACACGATGGAAAAGGGTCTTAAGAGAACAAGATGTGCAGGAGAGAGGACGATGGAGAAGACTGACTAGAAACAGCGACCCCAGATAGAAATGGGAAAAGCTGAAAGGCAAAGAAGAAGATTCGTGGGGAAATATTATAACAACAAATAAGCTCTAGGGCACGTTTATGTCCGCTAAACGTATCTTAAACACATGCCGGCACCTTTTCTCTTACATATGACAAACGGGCTGGAAAACGTGTCAACGACCAGTACGTAAATTACCTTCAGCAGGTGCTGGATAATCGTATGAAGCACTGGTTAGGACTACCAATAGGTCGTTGACTTGTTTTCAACTTGTTTGTAATGTGTGTGCGACAAGTTGCCGACATTTGTTTGT
>NC_087204.1:95347300-95369800 GCF_015104395.2 Macrobrachium nipponense
TTTTAAGATATTTGGATCATCTCCCGTTTTCTGTTTATGTTGGTACCATAGTGCTTTTAAGATCTTTGGATTACCTCCCGTTTTCTGTTATGTTGCTACCGTAATGCTCCTAAAATCTTATGCCTGCATTCCGTTGTCTTATTATGTTGGTGCCGCAAATGCTTAGGTATATTTCATTAGATAATGGCGTGTTCGTCCTTCCAGCTGTCAATATAGCTTCTTTTATTTAATTATTCATTTACTTAAATTTATGTATATTCAATACTCAATACGTACCAGCCTTGAAAATTCTAGTGATTCATTAATTCTTTACGGTCAATGTGTCATTTTCTGTTATATATGTAAAACATAAAAGCGTCAATATATTTTTGATTTATTACATTTCATTATTCTCCCCTCTTTGAAAAATGAGTAGATTTGCTTTCATCCTTTCTAGGCTTTCTCTTACCTGCTGGGCTCTTCATTCATTTTTATTATATCATCTTCATTTTCTAATTCATGTTTTTTGCGATACATGGTCTTCGAGGTTATGGGTTTCATGGATTGCATGAGTATTATTATTATTATTATTATTATTATTATTATTATTATTATTATTATTATTATTATTATTATTATTATTATTATTATTATTATTAATATTATTATTGTTATTATTATTATTATTATTTGCTGGAAGAATACCTTCATTATTGCAAGTTTTGTTGAAAATGATTGCTGTTTCAGCCGTGTATATTTTTTTTATAGAAGTTTATATATTCTTCTTACTAAAATTGGGTATGGCTATTTACACACTAATAATAATAATAATAATAATAATACTAATAATAATAAAATAATAATAATAATAATAATAATAATAAGCAAATAATAATAATAACAATAACAATAACAATAATAATAATAATAATAATAATAATAATAATAATAATAATAATAATGATAATAATAATATTAATAATAATAATAATGTAGTTTTATTGAAAACAATGGCTATTTCAGCAGTGTTTATTTTGTATAAAAGTTTCTCTACTCTTCTTATTACTGACTTTTCTTCTGTACTCAAATTGGCTTAATGTGTGAAAACGCCAAATGGGGGATTCATGTCAAAAACGTGGTATTTGTCAAATTGAATGTATTATACAAAATGCAGTACAAATTGGATCTTAAGCCTAACCGACAGGAGATACTAAATGACTCATTTTGGATTCTTCTTGCCCAGAGAGAGAGAGAGAGAGAGAGAGAGAGAGAGAGAGAGAGAGAGAGAGAGAGAGAGAGAGGAGCAGACGCCCCCTGAGCAAGAGGAATCCAGAATGTATCTTTTAGTGTCTTTTTTGTTTTTTAAGCTTAAGATCCAATTTGTACTGCATTTTGTATAATACACTCAATTTGACAAATAACACGTTTGTGACGTGAATCCCCCGTTTCCTGTTTCAATAGCCAATTTGAGTACAGAAGAAAAGTCAGTAATAAGAAGAATAGAGAAACTTTTATACAAAATAAACACAGCTGAAGTAGCCGTTGTTTTCAACAAAACTATTATTATTATTATTATTTTTTTGCTCTATCACAGTCCTCCAATTCGACTGGGTGGTATTTATAGTGTGGGGTTCCGGGTTGCATCCTGCCTCCTTAGGAGTCCATCATTTTTCTTACTATGTGCGCCGTTTCTAGGATCACACTCTTCTGCATGAGTCCTGGAGCTACTTCAGCCTCTAGTTTTTCTAGATTCCTTTTCAGGGATCTTGGGATCGTGCCTAGTGTTCCTATGATAATGGGTACAATTTCCACTGGCATATCCCATATCCTTCTTATTTCTATTTTCAGGTCTTGACACTTATCCATTTTTTCCCTTTCTTTCTCTTCAACTCTGGTGTCCCATGGTATTGCGACATCAATGAGTGATACTTTCTTCGTTGATCTTATTATTATTATTATTATTATTATTATTATTATTATTATTATTATTATTATTATTATTATTATTATTATTATTATTATTAATGTGTAAAGTAAACCTAATAAGAAAATTGGTCCATTGTAGGCAAAACGAAAAACAAAGGTATCAACAGTAGAAAATATAATAATATATATTTAAGGAATAAAAAAACTACATGAACATAAAGGAGAAATCGAAGAAGGATTGCTGAGGTTAAGGTTAAGGGTCATGGCGCATTTGAGTAGCATTACATCCCCTGTATTACTACTACCTTGAGAGAGAGACAGAGACAGAGACAGAGAGAGAGAGAGAGAGAGAGAGAGAGAGAGAGAGAGAGAGAGAGAGAGAGAGAGAGAGAGAGAGTTCGATCAGAATTATTGGGGCCTATAAGATCTCTTCAATTCAATACATTGTTATAATTTACCAATCGACTTACCTACTGAAGGTATAGATTGAGTTATCTTGAAATCTGCAAATCCCTTAGCCTTGATTTAATTGTTTTATATTTACTCTTTCCCTCTCCTCCACTCCATCTTCAAGTGTCTGTTTTTCTCTCATTATTAATTAAAACTAGCTCCTTAGATCTCATCTACTCTAAAATATACCTTTCCGTTAGTTTCTCAGTCTTGCTTGCTGATTGTAGTATCAAATCTGTATGTCCTCCAGTCTGTCAGATCTGTTTTTCAGCATTAAATCAGACCTGCTTGTCTGCCTAGTCGTCTGTCTGTCAACTTCTATTGCCTGACTTCAATATGAGATGTACCTTAAGGATGCATGATTATTTCACATTAGATTTTATGTTAGACATGATTACATGCGGTTGTGTAGTGATAATGATTAGCCTTGATAATACTTTATATATTTCTGCATTCTTTTATTACGTTTTTATAGTTTCGTATGTTAATTCCTTTGATTGAGTTTTTATAACTTCGTATGTTAATCCACTTGATAAATTTTTTAAAGCTTAATATCTGTGATTTTATGATAAATTTACCTTGTACTATTGTTCACTGAAGTCCATGTCCTCAGTTACAAAATACATTGAAAGCTGAAAACAGAGTTTGAGCATTGGTAAACTCTACGGGAAGTTCACGACGCTTTTAATTACCAAATGATTGATTTATGGTTAATAAAACTGGCATGGAAACATCTACGTAGGTTATTGACGCCGAAATTTTTAATTGCTAACGAAAAGAAAACTAGAGAACAAAAACTTGTAAATGTAGTTAAAACTGATACATATGATAACCATAGCGTTAGTTCTAGCAGTAATAGTTGTACTGGTAATGGAAATTAAATCAGGATTATGGTACTGCTAGAATATGCTGTGATTGAAACTACAAAAAACATCCGATGTATAAGTTAATTTCTTCTGCAGATATTCAGGCGTAAATACGTTAGAAAAATGCTCAACTTTTGACTTTAAATCTTTAAGAAAAGGAAAAAAATAAAAAACCCCGTTATGCTTTCCTCCTAAGTGAATGAAGAATTCAATCAATTATTGTCTTAACTGTTTTCGATAAAGCTAAAAATACTTCCCAAAAGGTTTTCACCTACGAAATTTGCATTGGTTCACTGAAGCGTTCTTTACCGTCTCGCACATTCCGGCAGACATTTGAACTCTCCTCGCAAGACTTACTGAACGTTGCCAATTTAGTTCTGTGCGTAAAAAAGGATTTTTTTTTTTTTTGTCTCGTCACGTTCGGACAAATATAGAATCCGCCTTGCAGGATTTACTGAACGGTGCCAATTTAGTTCTAAGCGCGTCAGTGGCGTGATCGGTATGGTCTTGGCCTGCCACCTCGGTGGCCGAGAGTTCAATTGTCGGGCATTCCATTTAGGGGTGAGAGATGTTTATTTCTGGTGATAGAAGTTCACTCTCGTCGTGGTTCGGAAGTCACGTGAAGCCGTTGTTCACGTTGCTGAATAACCACTGGTTCCATGCAACGTAAAAACACCATACAAACAAACAAACAATTTAGTTCTTTACGTAGAAAAAAAAGTATATATATATTTTTTTGCGTAAAAATGGATTATTTTTTATATCAGCAACAAAAAGGGAGACGGGAGAATTTCTCAGTTGTTTTAATAAAAGAACAAGAAGAGAGAGGAGAGGCGCTTAACCATTTCAGATAATGTATATATTTCAATGACATGTAAGAAGGATACTTGTAAATGAAAATACAACTCAGTTTTTACATTTTATTTTTACATTCACGGACACAATTTTAATTTGAACGAAATTATTTGAATTTCATTTTCTATCGGTTATTTGTTTTTTTCTTTTCCACATTATGTCGTACATTTAAGAGAATTGAGTAGACCTCTTACACCACCCTTTTTTTTCAGTCAAAAGACATTTAAATGAACTTCTGATTATTGCCCAATCCCTATACCTATTAGTTAAGAACGTGTAACGCTGTCTCCAATCAATGTTCATGTTTCTTATTTTATTCGGAATTACATATATTCTGTATCATACCGGCCCGATTTACTCATGGGAGAGATGATTTAGCTATTATTTAGCGATTTAACATATTTAACTTATAAAATATTTTGCTACGAGAGAATAAACTTCTCCCTTAAAGAGACTAAACTTCTCCTTCAAAGAGTATAAACTTCTCCCTCAAAGCGAATAAACTTCTCCTTCAGAGACTAAACTTCTCCCTTAAAGAGACTAAACTTCTCCCTCAAAGAGGATAAACTTCTCCCTCAGAGAGAATAAACTTCTCCCGCAAAGACTACATTTCTCCCTCAGAGAATAAACTTCTCTCTCAAAGAGAATAAACGTCTCCGTCAAAGAGAATAAACTTCTCAAAGTTAATAAACTTCTCCCTCAAAGAGAATAAACTTCTCCCTCAAAGTGAATAAGCTTCTCCCGCAAAGACTAAACTTCCCCCCAAAAAAGAATAAACTTTCCCCTCAAAGAGAATAAACCTTAGTTGAAATGGTGACATTTATCTGTTTTAGATTGAGTCTGGGTTGCATTCGGTTTGCATTTTTCACAACCGTTCGTTGCAGCGTCAAGGTTTTGGACTATTTTTCGCTTCAGGTTGCGGCATTATGTTTTAAAGTTTCATATTGGCACAGGAACACTCTCCTATTTTGGTAAGAAACGCCGCTTCGCTCATGAATGAGTAATCACTGATGTTCTGTCAGCGGCCCGGAGTAAGTTAACACAAGTCATTCGTTAAAGATAACTTTTTTTTTTTTACTATACTCGTAGTGTTCATTGCCTCTCTCTCTCTCTCTCTCTCTCTCTCTCTCTCTCATGAACCCAAGTAATTTTTAAATCGCTTCAAGTCATCTCTCACCAAACCTTTCAATTTTCTCTTGGCGATGACCTCTGCCTTTGTGACGCCATTTTACTTATTGTAACTAATCATTTTTCCTCTGTCTATCTCATCTCTACTCTTAGCATCGAACATGTCGATAAATAAGTATCGTACGATTCCATAATTAATTAATCGTACACCTCCCTGAATATGCATCGTACGAAGCTATAAATAAGTATCGTACACCTCCCCGAATAGTTATCGTACATTTCCATGAGTAATCATCGTACCCTCCATAAATAAATAAGTATCATACACCTCCCCGAATAGTTATTGTATACATTTCCATGAATAATCATCGTACGCTTCCATAAATGAATAAGAATTGTACACCTCCCCGAATAGTTATTGTACATTTCCATGAATAATCATCGTATGCTTCCATAAACAAGCATCGTACACCTCCCTGAATAGTTATTGTACCTTCCATAAATAAGCATCGTACGCTTCCATAAACAAGCATCGTACACCTCCCTGAATAGTCACCATACCTTCCATAAATAAGCATCGTACACCTCCCTGAATAATTGACGTGCCACCTCGTAAACTTTATATAAAAAAAAAACTCTCTCCGGCTGTCTTCTTTTCCAGAATGTCAGCGAACTGCACAGAAGTCGCCGAGCTCCGGCCGGCGATGCTGGCCGGGAAGAGGGAGACGATCGTGCACAGCAACTACAGCCGCATCGGTGAGTCCCTCCGGCTGATGACCCCGACGGAGATCCAGTGCTCGGTGTTCTGCGGCGGGAGGAGATGCAAGTACGATAACGACGAGTCCTGGAAGACGGAGGAGATGGCCGTCGACGGGATCTTCTCTCATTGGTTAGTGTTCATTTGATAGTCGTGTGGTTTAAGGCGCGTCACTGCAGTCTTGAGTTCCATGTCTTTCGTTGGTTCGATCCCACGAGAGTACGAACTTATTGATTATCAACTAATTATCAACTAGAAATATGGAAATGTATTTTTTCCGAGATAGAGCGAATTGGATATTAAAGGACACTTGTAGCCCAGTGCTTATGTACGAATAATGGTGACGAGATAAAATTAATTCATATATATATATATATATATGATATACTATATATATATATATATATATATAACCAACTATCACGAATTTTACCGGATAGAAGATAAGATTAACAGGCTTTTACGATTTCTCAAAACCAAAGGATATATAATATATATATATATATTATATATATATATATATACGTATATATATATATATATATATATATATATATATATATATATATATATGTATGATATATATACACGAGGACATATATATCTATATATAAATACACACAGACACACATATAATATATGTATACATATATGTGTGTGTATATATATATATATATATATATATATATATATATATATATATATATATATACACACACGAAGACTTCCAAGGAACATGCTCTAAACATAATCTTGTTTTCTAATTGCTTTTTACGTACTATACCTTTTTAAAGATAAGTTATAAACGCAGTGGTTTTCCCGGGGAATAATAAGATTCCTAACGCCCTCTCTAATCCTGGTTAATACCATAGAAAAAAAAGTCTACTGTAAAAATATCCTGTCTACGAAGAAACATTGGAACATTGGAATTAAGCTCTCTGGGATTTTATTTTTTATGGTAGAAAATACCTCATGGTAAATAATAATTAAGAAGTGGTAAAGTATAGTAATTAGATTCTGTAATCACACGTTCGTGAAATTCAAAACATACTCGTACATCTTTTTTATTTTTTATATTGTTGAAGGGCTGCCTTTCCATCCTGTTAAATAGTTAATAGAGCAAAACACATTTTAATGTTAACTCGTTTGTATGACTTACGATTTTCGAAAGTCTAAACAGTGTATTTCATTGTATGACTTAAGCTTGAGGAAATTTAATCAATGAATTTTATTAACACCTAAAACCTCGTTAAGCTTGAGGAAACACTGAAATTCTGGAATTGGAATATGAAATTAAGGCCAGAGGCCAAGCCCTGGGGCCTATGAGATAATTCACCGCTGAAGACAATGTTGAGACAATTGTTAGGAGGTGGTGGAAGGTGACATGCAAAAACGAGAATATGGACGTAGGTATAGGTTAAAAAAAAAAAAAAAAAAAAAACAGAGAGAGAGAGAGAGAGAGAGAGAGAGAGAGAGAGAGAGAGAGAGAGAGAGAGAGAGAGGAAAAGGGTTGCAGCTAGTGGCCGAAGGAACGCTGAAAAGAACCTAGGTGATGCCTACAGTGCGTCGCGGGAGTTCCAAGTGAAGCTTTCTCCCGATCGTGAAAGTTTCTGAAAATTTAATTCCTTGCAATTAAAGTTATTAAGCAGTGAGTCAGAGAAAATGACACAACTTTAAAAAAGAGAATTTTCATTCAAAATCACCTTATATCTTACTATTCCATTTATAGCAAAGGGACTCTGATGATCGCTTTCATGTCTATTTAAAGGGTCAAGAATAAATTTCAGTGTTATGCAAATCATGTGCTTGATAACATTTTATATGGGAAAAGAAACCCCACAAGATTATTGAGTATAACTTGTTTACTTGTAAGTATTTTTGTGAACACTTTCAGGCCCTATCTGTGACCCTCCCTCTTGAGAAAGGGTCACAGATAGGGCCTGAAAGGATTCGAGTTTTAACATAAATACAATGTAAATACTTACAAGTAAACAAGTTATACTCAATAATCTTGTGGATTTCTTTTCCTATCTTCAGAAGAAAACTGAAAGAAGTTTTTCTTTGGTTCATCATTTTATATCATACTAACTTCATGGTATGTCTACGTCTGCTTACCACAGCAGACCTTACCCTATTATGCAAAGTCAAATATCTATATAAGACGCTGCATCAGAACGAGCTAAAAGAGATATTGACGTACGTTCAGCCTTAAGTGGGGCATTCCTTTAGGTATCAAAACTCGTAAATATTGGTATGTCCTGGCTACTATACTTAGTATTAAAGTCTTATCATTTATGCATTCATTCGTTTTTTTTTTTTCAAAATTGTACATCCAAGTAAGCTAGAATATGATTCACTGTTTCCAGTAAACAATTGGTGTACGCAAAACCTAAAAGAATCGAGTTGCTTTCCCTTCTTGGAGACTTAACAGTCGGAATTGCCAACCTGCTACATTCTAAAAGAAGGACCCCGCCGTCAGTGTTCCACTTTCTGCGTAATTTAACAAGCTGGAAATAATAAATTATTAAAGTTTTATCTCCCATACTTCTAAACTGTTTTAATAGTCGATGTATATTTCTCCATGACAAAACGAAAATCTTACTCTTTTGTTGGTATTTGCATTTCTTGGACACGTTGCAGTAAATATTGCTAACTTATTATGCTGTAAAAGAAGAAAACCCCAGTCAGTGTACCGCTTTGTGTCATTTAAGAAGCTAGACATGATACATGGTTAAAGTTAGTGTCATATAATTTTAAATTCTCCTTAGAATCGTTGACAATTTCTCATTTATAACAGTTCAGTGCCTGTTATTTTGTTGGTAGCCCTGGGCCTACGTGGCGCTAAGTTGGACGAAGAAATTTTGTGTCGGTGAAACTGGTCTTCACTTAAGCTTATATACTTCTTATTGACAAAATATTAAATTAAAATATTTACTTGCAAGTGATCAGTATTCTAATAAAAAGCTACTCTGGTTATTCCAATAAATTTTAGTTTTTAGTTTTTGAGAAAGATAGAATTATAACAAATATCTGAGACACTTACTCCCCCATGTATTAAAATGCTGTCATCCATCCAATAGATGGCGTCAGATCCTCTATTTTGAGCAAAAATACGTCGAATTCCGTTTCTGGAAAAGGGACTGGAAGTGGCCACGTGGTCGCCCTAATCAGTGCGGTAATCTAATGATAAAATTGAATTAAAATTTTAATCTTGATACAGTTTTATGAACTGGAGATAATAGTAGATGTTATCTGAAGTGTATTTGTCCATTCAACGATAAATTATAGAATACGTGATTGACATGGTATACTTGAATTTAATTGTTGAATTTATCAGACATTTTATATTATGCAACGATGATAATACTGCTGATAATTGGTTACTCATATAATTACCGTGGTGGTATAATCTAGTATGCCGTACATTGCCCTGTCTTCTGCAATTATCATGAAACTAGTCAATTGTTGCAAACCTATTTAAACACTGCATGCGCTTCCTATAAGCTTTTGCAAGCGTCATGAAAATGCCATTGATTTTGATTTACAAGTAAGCATAAATACAAGATAGCTATATTTTTTCCTTGTAGGCAAATATACAGACGTCAAATCTGATTATATTTACGAAAATCAATTCAAGGTATGATCTGAGTTTCAGTTGATTTAGCAGATATAATATCTATGCGTAACTGCTTTAACAAAATGGAAAACTTGATTGGAATAAATTACATATCGTAAATAATTTGAACAGAGAGAGAGAGAGAGAGAGAGAGAGAGAGAGAGAGAGAGAGAGAGAGAGAGAGAGGTTGGGGGTGATGTTATTTATCTATATTTAATATCATAAAGGTTTATTCTTAATATATATACACTGTTGGTGGAGTCAAAGCTATAAAAGTTCAATTTATGTCTTTAGGCTTATATCGTCATAGACATTCTTTTACATGAATATTGCCGAGTGTATACACATCGATAAAGGTTCTGTACTTAGAGAGGCTTGAGGTATATATATAATCCTCCTTTATCCGTTTATTTCAGCTTCAGTTTCCGTTTTCCTATAACGAAATTTCAAGAAAAATATTTGCGAGTGAATAATGCCTAAATATAAATCACAATTCTTGTAGTAAGTCCAGTTGACACTGGCAGTAGTTTTGAGAATATCCAAATGATTTTATTAGTCATTAGCTCAACTCCTCCTGTTACTTTTTTTTTTTTTTACTTTTATTTAACTCCTTTTGTTACTTGGCGACTGATGAAAGAGTCTTGTTTACTGGAAGCGAGTTTTTCATTTGAGTTCGTTTCAATTCGTGGATCTAAGCATTTTCAAAGTCTTGTATTCCATTGCATGAAATAAAGCGTAGTTATCTTGAAATATGTCTTATTGCATTACGTGAACAGTAATGCATTTACCGGAAATTTAATATCTTGTACTCCATGAACAGTAAGGCATGTCTTGTACTGTGCTGCATGAACAGAATTATATTCGTCCTGAAATTTGCTTGCTCTTATGAAATCGCAACAAATGAAAATGTGACTGTAAGTGACCCCATTTTAAGCAAAGACCAGAAAAAAATGCATTTGGGTTATCAGTAGCCATCGTTGTACCAATAAACCCCCAAGATGAGTTTTTTGGTCAATAGATTGACCTCCACCTCCGGAAAAAATACATCCCTGAGGACTGCTTTTAACTCAAAGCTACCCATCACGCATTCCTACCCCCCAGAGGGATGCTCTAGGTGAAAAGGTAACCTTCGTGATATCCCAGAATCCTAGAGAAGTATTTGTGACCATAGTAGATTCACATCAACCGTGCATTTGATGTCTAGGCAAGTCCCTTACGACGCTCCTGATTGGCTGTTGATAAACCAATCACAGGGCTGGAAACTCTCAGTCTCTCTCGAGAGTTCACTTGGGTAGGATCTGTTCCACCTCTCTTGAGGGATACTTTTGAAAGACGCATCCCTCTGGAGAGATGAAATATACATTCTGCCTATGCGAACTCTCGAGAGAGACTGAGAGTTTCTAGCCCTGTGATTGCCTTATCATCAGCCAATCAGGAGCGTCGTAAGGGACTGGCCTAGGTATCAAATCCACGGTTGATGTGAATCTACTATAGTCAGTCATTGTCCGGCTTCCCCAAAACCTCAGGTGAGTGGCTCCTTGTCGGAGTGTCACCTTCATTCGACCCCATAATTTCAGGGGGATTTTCTAATTATTATTATTATTATTATTATTATTATTATTATTATTATTATTATTATTATTATTATTATTATTATTATTATTATCTTCAGAAGATGAAACCTATTTGTATTGAACAATCCCAAAGGGGCCAATGACTTGAAATCAAGCTTCCACAGAATATGGTGCTCATTAGAAAGAAGCACGAGGAGGTAAAGGGAAATACAATGAATAAATAAATAAAAAAAATAAATGAAATCCCACTTATTAAAAAAGAAATAAATGATAAATTAATAAATATAAAAATGTATTAAAACGCATTTGTATTAGGGTCGTAACGCATTGCATTTTCGCTTTGAACTTCTGAAGCTCCTATTACACGACATCCTCTAGGAGTCTTTTTCAAGGTCCAATGGTGTAAGGAATAAAGGCCCTCCGGAACTGAGAAGTTCGACAGCGAGGCTAAACATTTACTGCCTATTGGTGCTGCTGTTCAGCGAATCTGGTTCCTCTCGGCGGATAAAGAGGATCAGGGATCAATTGTGAATGTGAAATACAACTTATGAAAAAGTGACCAACAAGAGACCATCCGTTGATGGTCTAAGTCATAACTACTATAAGTAGATTCACATCAACCGTGCATTTGATGTCTAGGCCAGTCCCTTACGACTCTCCTGACTGGCTGTTGATAAGCCAATCACAGGGCTGGAAACTCTCAGTCTCTCGAGAGAGTTCCCAGAGGTACGATGTGTGTTCCACCTCTCATGAGGGATACGTCTTTCAAGAGAGGAGGAACATACATCCTGCCTATGTGAATTCTCTCGAGAGACTGAGAGTTTCAGAGAGTTTCTGGCCCTGCGATTGGCTTATCAACAGCCAATCAGGAGCGTCGTAAGGGACTGGCCTAGGCATCAAATGCACGGTTGATGTGAATCTACTATAGTAGTACTATTAGAAACAGAAACCTACCTACCACCACGAACCACTCTATCTAGAAAAAGATGAATTTCTGGCAAGTAACATCCACACCGGAGAAAAGTATTCTAGTAAAGGGAGCACAAATGACCTAAAACAGGTTGCATTGATTTTATCACTGTTATAAATATATGAGTCCTTACGAACAATACCAAACTTTCGTGACGCATTAGCTGAAACTTTCATTAGATGTTTCTCGAAAGGTAGATGTGAGTCAGAAGTGACACCAAGAATAGTTCAAGTTTCAGCAAAGTTCCATCCACCTGAAGGGGAGGATGGGGTAGGAAATCTGTACTATAGTAGATTCACATCAGCCGTGCATTTGATGTCTAGGCCAGCCCCTTGCGACGCTGCTGATTGGCTGTTGATAAACAAATGACAGGGCTGGAAACTCAGTTTTTCTCGAGAGTTCATATGTTCCACCTCTCCTGAGGGATGCTTTTGAAAGACCTATCCAACAGGAGAGGTGGAGCATACATCCTGCCTATGTAAACTCTTGACAGAGGCAGTTTCCAGCCCCGTGATTGGTTTATCAGCAACCAATCAGGAGCGTCGTAAGGGACTGGCCTAGACATCAGATGCACCGGTGTTTTGAATCTACTATAGATCTGTTAATCAATAGTGTTTTCATTGTACTGGAGTGCAGCCTCATACCCCACCGACTGCACCATTCCCTGATCCAGTTCGTGTCCTGATTGAGGCTGAGGGCAGCTTCGTTTCTCATAAATAGAAACTTTACTGCACCCACAAGTGTTGCATCATCGGCATACTGAACGATCTTGTTTTCTAGGTCAGCAACCATGTCCCTTGCATACATTAAATTAAAAATAACAGTGGACCAAGAACACTGCCTTGTGGAACTCCAGACACAGTTGTTCTTGGTTCACTCAAAATCCCGTCCACAGCAACTTGAAGTAATTTTACAACATATCCACCCACTCCAAGATTCTGAATTATAAAGTGCCTTGTGATTTACTCAACCGAAAGCAGCACTAATATCTATCTGAATTATATGTGTATATATATATATATATAAAAATATAAAAATATATACATATATAGATATATATACAATATATATATACATATATATATATATATATATATATATATATATAAATATATACTATATCTCAATGTTAATGACTTCGGAACACCATTAATAAGTATGTAACTCGTACTCTCAAAAATGACAACTGGTATAATTCACACCAAAATTTCTCCCTTGATAGTGTACTTCTCTCTCTTCTCTCTTCTCTCTCTCGTCTCTCTCTCTCTCTCTCTCTACAACTCTCTCTCTCTCTCTCTCTCTCAAGAAAACAGTTCCTTGTTTAATTATTTCCCTTTTTCTTTCTTTTTTCAAAGGGTCACTCCGGGCTATCTTAGCATGGCGAGACCGAACACGGACATCATGCAGAAGAAGGACATCGTCGGTCAGTTCCTCAAGTAAGTGGACTTTTTCAGGCGATATGATTGGTCAGTCTTTTAACTACATGCTCTTTGTGCTTTCAGCTAATTACGAGTCATTTGCTTTTGGATCTGCTTAAAAGCATACGAGCATACACAAGTGTGTGTATTGTGTTTTTGTGTATAAACAGGTCATAGCTGTAAGCTACATAGTTGCTATCAATGGGGGCATCAGGAAAAGGTAGTATATAGAAAAAGTTCATTTTGTAACGAGGCATTGCTAAATGCCGTCGGCAAAATCAACATATATATATAGTATATATAATATATTATATATATATATATATATATATATATATATATATGTATATATATATATATTATATATATATACATATATATAATAGTATATATATATATATATATTATATAATATATATATGTATATATATATATATATATATATATATCTATATATATGTATATATATATATATATATATATATATATATATATAATATATATTATATCTATATATATATGTATATATATATATATATACATATATATAGATATAATAATATATATAATATATATAATATAGATATATATATATATATATATATATATATAATGTGTGTGAGTGATGTGTGAGCGGAACTTTCACACTGGTATGTATGAATAAGCATCATATAAAAGAAGAACTTTGAAATATTCTAAAAGAGGAGGTACTCTGTAAAACGAATTAAAAGAAACAAAAACATCATCAACTTCGTTGATTAAACTCCTTAAGATATGTAACTCAAATCTTGTTCAAGGTGATGAATCGTATTACGAATAATGACAAATATTTTTGATTAGTTTAGGTTTTCTTGCATCTTGTTATTAAAAGCTATCCCGATTTATTCCATTGTGATAAGATTGATGGAAACAAAAGTTTGCGTACATCGATATTTAATACGATTTTTAAGTCATAAAAAATTGTATTCCCAGAATGATGAGAGAGAGAGAGAGAGAGAGAGAGAGAGAGAGAGAGAGAGAGAGAAGAGAGAGAGAAATTCTGATGCATATTTCCATTCCTGTGACTTAATAAGTACCTTGTTCGCTGTCTGCTTTCGTCACTCTCTCTCTCTCTCTCTCTCTCTCTCTCTCTCTCTCTCTCTCTCTCTCTCCTCAACCCGCCAGTAGACTGTCAGCCGCCTAATTCACAGCCCTGTCTTGGCCATGGTCTTATTTGTGCATAGTGTCAAGATTACAATTCTGAGAATGAAAAAAAAAATTAACAATAAATAAATAAATAAATATATAAAATGAAAAATGTATAAATAAAATAAAATAAAAACTATATTATAGTAGAAATTAATTAATCAAATTAAAATTTGTGCAGATGAAATAAAGAAAGTCGTGTTATGTAATTTAGTTTTCGATGCCAGTTTACAGTTCGGGAAATGGAGTATTATGAATGGAATATATAGAGCAATAAGGAGAGAACATCTGGAATTCTATTCACTTATCTCTGTATACTTAGTCTCCTCATTAACAGAGAGAGGAAATTAAATTAGAGTTCGATGACCTTCAAATATAGATATTAAAGATGGTTCGATTGTGCTGACATTTTTAAGGGATACTAGATGTCAGGTTGAGAGGGTTGATTGACAGATTTTTGTCGTTATTGTTCGTTTTTTTAAAGACAGCTTGCAAGAATGAATGCATTCTCAGTCAGCGACCTAATTTTCGTAGAGGCATTATTTAGACGACAGGCCTGTACCGAGGGGGGTGGGGTGGGGTGGGGGGGATGGGGGGGGGGTGTGGGGGGCCGGCTGGTCAATCGACCCCTTCCAAAATTCCGGGAAGTCCATATTTTCGGGGACTATCCTTTTCACTAAACTGTGCTTACAAAGTAATAACTAACAATTTTTTTTGGCAAGTCTTTTTTTTTTTTTTTTTTTTTTTTTTTTTTTTATTAATTCAACATCATTCTTTGGATAATAGGAAATACAAGAGTGATAATAGGAATATGATATATACCTATATATGCAATGACATTTATAGAAGAAAAGGTCCAGTTTTCGAAAAAAAAAAAAAAAAAGATCCCCCCCTATAAAACTCTGGGTACGGGCCTGGACGCGTGTAGACGTATACATGTATGTGGACTTTTTGTCTATGTGCGTTTTTTGCGTATATCAAACTTATTTAACATGAGTTATGAGCTTGGCTTTGCAAGACTGACTTTTGAGTTATGCCAGCGTTCTTGATAATGGCCGCCTGCATAAACGGGTCATCTATTGACGACAAATACTGCACCTGATTTATTCAGGAACTTTCTGGGCTGGACTGGTTCCGCCATGTTGCGTTTCCGGAATGTTGCTTTTTGGATACAGTGGCCGATGTTACTGGATACTTCTTCCCTTTGATTTGACCCAATACTTTTGGTTTTTGTCCTAATAATGATTTGAACTGGAATTGGATTCTAGGATTTAAACCAAAGGACATTCAGCGCTGAGAAGGAAATTGACAGTGAAAAGGTTTGAAAAAGGTTAGTGGATTTAAAACTGGGCTGCATTTCTTAACAATTAGTGGATTTAAAGCCTGACTGCATTTCTTAACAGGAGGAAACTCTCGCAGTTGCACTGAGAAACAATTGTTAGGGAGGGTGGAAAGTCAGATGGAAGAAAGCGAATATGAATGGAGCTACAGTAAAAGTAGTGAAAGAGGTTGCAGCTAGGGGTCAAAGGGACACTGCAAAGAACCTTAAGTAACACCTACATTGTTCTACGTGAGGTGCAATGACTCAGACAGTAGCTTTTGAGAATGAAGCATGATCTCTCTCTCTCTCTCTCTCTCTCTCTCTCTCTCTCTCTCTCTCTCTCTCAAATTCATGAGTATAGAGAACAAACATTGAGGAATCTGGAAAGCAGGGAAATATTATTCATAGTCTCAACTAGCATCCGTACTGAAGTCTTTGAACCATGATGGATAGTTAAACACCTTCCCCAAAAGTACTTCAGAAATAAATTATGATATAGAATATGAAATGACCGTTAAAAATGTCATTCCCATACTGTAAGACGATTAAGACGACAAACAGGAGTAGAGAGAGAGAGAGAGAGAGAGAGAAAGAGAGAGAGAGAGAGAGAGAGAGAGAGAGAGAGAGAGAGTGGAAGGATTGATTAAACGTCATATTAGGTCGTCCAACCGCGTACATATCAACTGACTATCGATTAACAGGTTTTTTTTCTTGGTCGGCAAACAAAAATATTGATATCGGAAACCTATCCGAAATTCCTCACGACCAGAGAATCCGGGGATAATCAATCCTTCAAGTGATAAAAAAAAGTTGTGAATATATGTATACATACATACATACATATATATACATACGTATCCAATGTAGCACGAAGGAACACGTACTTGAGAATATCCTTAAATCCACGGTATGAAAAGGTAAGTGAAACAGTGACTTGGAGCAAGTACTTTCGTAGTATATTCTACATTTTCAAGTTCACAACTTGAAAATGTAGTATATACTACGAAAGTTCTTGTTCCAAGTCCCTGTTTCACTTACCTTCTTACCGTGAATTCAAGGACAAACACACACACACACGCACACACACACACACACACATATATATATATTATTTAAAATAATATACTTTTATAATATTATTATTAAATATAATTAGTAATATGTATGTTAATGGTATTGTAATATTAAAAATTAATCTGTTATTATATATATGTGTGTATATATATATGTTTTATATATATATAGTATATTATATATATATCATATATATATATATATATATATATATACACATGCGTATATTGGCTGCTCGATGTGGCCTTTGACAGCAGAGATTTATTTTCTAAATAGTTATAATAACGTAACAAATGACATCAGCAAATTAAATAAAATTATCTGCGACGCTTGTCCTATTTTCCTTTACTAATTCATTGTCCTTACTATACACTGGACCCAGAGAAAGGTGGCATGATAGATTTAGATATATGAATATAAAAACTTTTAAGGAAGTAACCCTGAGGAATACTATGTCAATTGTAGCCTGTATTACAGAATTAACAACCAACGCCCTCAGTCTCCAAGTGCTAGCAGACAGTCAACCTTGTCTCGCTGTTATAATACACTCTATACTGTCGACCACAAACTTATTACATTCCAACTCTCGATCTCTTTTCCAGACACGACATTAAGACCATAATCAACCTGCAAATCGCTGGAGAGCATGCGTCGTGTGGGGCGCCTCTTTGCGAGTCAGGATTCAGCTACGACCCTTCCGTGTTCATGGAGAATGGAAGTAAGTGATGAATTTCAGTTCGTCTTTCATGGAGAATGCAAGTGCCTTAGTATGATCATAGAGGAGGATGCAAGTGTGTAGTGATGCGTAGATTTTTCGAACAGGAAGTAATATTATTTTGTTTGTTTCCGAATAATTCAAGAAGTGAATCTTAGTTTGTTCGTGAAGACTGGGTTTAAGAAATCTTTATTTGTAAAGTCTGGTAGTGAGAATTTATTCTTGATTTGTTCATGGAGACTGGGAGTAAGAATTTTTTTTAGTTTCTTCATGGACACTGGGAATTAAAAATTGATTCTTAGTTTGTTCATGGAAACTGGAAGTAAGAACTGATTAATAGTTTGTTCATGAAGCCTGGGAGAAAGAAGTAACTCTTCCTTTGTTCATGAAAAAAATGGAAAGGAAAAACTGATTCTTAGCTTGTTCATGAAGACTGGAATTAAGAATTGAATCTTAGTTTGTTTAAGGAGACTGTAAGCAAATAGTTATTATTAGTTTGTCGAGCGGAGGCGTTCGTATAATAACTTTTTTCTTGTAATTGTGCAAATAAAGTGATGTACGCATGTGATTACGTGCTACAAAGATCACATGCACTTGTTCAAGCCCACACAGACGTTGTTTGATGTGTGGGATGGAATTGACATTTGCGTGTCCATCAATAAAATTGTACAGACATTTGATTAATAACAATTCTTGATTTTTGGCAAGGATAAATTACCCAGTTAATGTAATTTTCCAGAAGAAGGAATTCGATCGCGTGTTATATTTTCATACATGAAAAAGATATTTTGAAGAAACAGAATGAAGAGGTTCTCTGACATTTTTTACTGTTATAGTGATTATAATTTTGGGTAGAGATATTTTTTGTACATCTTAAATATTTTGATATATCGGGGAGACAAACCAAATTAACAGTTTGTTTGTATGAGTAACTTTATTTTACTTTACAGATACATACATACAAACACATTATATATACAAACATACACACACACACACACACTCACACATATATATATATATATATATATCATATATAGTATATATATATATATATATATATATATATATACACACACACATTAAGCTACAGATGTCCTTTAATATCTAATTCGCTCTACCTCGGAATTAATATATTATGATAAATGTTAACCGAAGGGGAATTTTTTAGTTGATAAGAAATTCGCTTCACTGTACATCCTGAATTCTTGGTTCCGTGGTTCGCGCCCATGAGCCGACGAATTTCTTATCAAACAAAAAATTAATTCCGAGGTAGAGCGAATTAGATACTAAAAGGCATTTGTAGCTTAGTGGATATAAATGAATCACGGTGATGTAATAAGATATATACATATATATATATATATATATATAGATATATATATATATATATATATATAATATATATATATATAAATT
Source organism: Macrobrachium nipponense (assembly GCF_015104395.2). Taxonomy (NCBI): domain Eukaryota; kingdom Metazoa; phylum Arthropoda; class Malacostraca; order Decapoda; family Palaemonidae; genus Macrobrachium; species Macrobrachium nipponense. Next base: position 95,366,554 of record NC_087204.1, read on the forward strand.
ATATTATATGAATAATAATGTCTTTTGATTGTTATGTGAATTCTTACAGAGCATATCTGATACCATCATATTAAATACACTCAGTGTGCTAATTCACAGACACACACACACACACACACACATATATATATATATATGAGAGGAGAAGAAGAGAGAAGAGAGAGCGCGAGACGAGGAGACGAGAGGAGAAGAGGAAGGAATGTACTTAGAAACGCATTAAGTGCATCTAATATGATGACATCCTATCTACTTCGTCAGCAATCACATAATTAAAAGACATTCTTACCCGTAATTATCTGTATACGAAAACTTGTTAGTAGCGGTCATTAAAATGTTACATTTTTTTTAGCTCTGCAACTTTTTTTTAAATCACCACCGCATTCAGTTCTACAAAGATGAAGCTTGAGTTAAAATAAGGCTGGATTAGACCTCCAGCTTACTTGGGACGCATGCAAGATTTTTCCCTTCATGCGTAAGTTGTAAACATAATTTTCCTAACCTTTAACGTAAATGAAAACGTGCTAAAATCTACGGTCAAATAGAGCCTTGTTTCACTAACAAAAATTAAAATAAATGCGCTATATTTTATTAGAAATAATTTTTCATTACTCAAGAAAATCAAAAGCATTTATAGTTTTATATAGTTATTTATTTACAGAATGTACCCATGTATTCATTGACACATTGAAATCAAATATATACAAATATCCAGAGATCAAGTCCCATACCCTCAGCATGTGGTTCTCATACCCCCAAGGGGTATGGACACCCCCTGCCAAAAACCCCTGCTTTAGAGACAATGACTCCAAAGACTTTCCAAAGTGAAAGGAGCTGGACAGGATGAAAAAAACAGTAATCACAAGATCCATATCCTTCAAGGTAACGAAAGGAATTACAGAGAAACTCATGTTTGTATTATTGCAGTTTCATTTATTAGATTATGGTCATTACTACTAATGACCGTCCTACTGTTAGATTTAAGGTCGTTTGTCTGTGATTTTTGTAATGGTTACTTTTTGTGGAGTCTAAAAATAAAGTAACTGTAATATTCCACTAAGTTAGCTCAGTTTCTTGTCGTCAGGAGTCCATTTTAGGTGCACGGAATCCTTACATACAATAGCAGTGCTTTAATGTAGTATTATCCAATTAGTGTTGCGTCATTTTCATAAGAAATCTTTTACATAGAATTTGTATTTGCATTAGAATGTAATGAATTTGTTGGAGTCGTTAGAAAAAGTACGAGCATTTCCTGGGAACTATTTAGTGTTTAATTTCGGAAATTTGACTGATAATGATCGATATTCATTTTTAATTGGTTTGTAGTTCCTCATCATTTGGTTTTTGTAGGTTTTTAATTCATTTTTAGATTCATTTAAAACAAAAATCAACGAAGTTGAGCCAAGTTGTTTTAGAAACTTTAAACTATATATATATATATATATATATATATATATATATATATATATATATATATATATATATATATTATATATGATGTGTGACTAGTAAAAATGCTGTTACAACAGAAATCCGTCTAATAAAAGGAGAACATAAAAACGCCAAAATATAAAAAGTAAGTATATGTTGGCGTTTTTATGGGCTCCTTTTATTAGATATATATATATATATATATATTATTATATATATATATATATATATATATCATATATATATATTATATATATATATATGTGGTATGTGTGTGTGTGTGTGTGTGTGTGTGTAAGATTCTACATTACACATAGATCCCCAGTTATCTTCAATGGTGCACTGCACGCATGCAATCCCGCTGTGACCTATCTCATTCCATTCATTATCATTGCCCCTCTTGCCTGTGACATGCACAAAAGGCAAAGCATGACTTTTAATCCTCACTGAAGGTCTTTGTCTCATCGCTTCTTATATAAGGGAAGAAAGAGGTTGTAGTACCAGCAGGAGCAGCGAATATAAGAAAAAGCGCAAAATCATTTCTTTTGTGAACCTCACAAAAGAACGAAAGAAGATGATTAGTGGTATGATGAAAACATCACCTTGGAAACGAGTTCCCCCTCCCCCACAACCCCCTCCTAATATTTTCATTAGAAACGCTCGGTCATTACCGTCCTGTCTATACTATAGTAGATTCACATCACCCGTGCGTTTGATGCCTAGGCCAGTCCCTTACGACGCTCCTGATTGGCTGTTGTTTAAGCCACTCACTGGGCTGGAAACTAGTTCTCAGTCTCTCGAGAGTTCACATGGGTAGGATCTATGTTCCACGTCACCTGAGGTATACTTCTTTCAGGAGAGGTGGAACATACATCCTGCCTTTGTGAACTCTCTCGAGAGACTGAGAGTTTCCAGCCCTGTGATTGGCTTATCAACAGCCAATCAGGAGCGTCGTAAGGGACTGGCCTAGACATCAAATGCACGGCTGATGTGAATCTACTATAGCTCGTTACCTCACAATTGCTTCGTTATTATCTATCTTCGCCTAATCGTCTCTCGCCTACGTCACTCATTTTTTCAGTGACGTCACAAGGCACTGTCGAATCTCGATTATCTCTCTTTTTAAAAGAACATAATGACGTCACTTTCATAGTCTGAGACTATTTCCCTTTGACGTATTAGAGGCGGAGGGGAGGGTAGGGTGGGGTCCCTGGAGGGAGTGGGCAGTCCCCGGACACATCGCGTGATGTCATTGAAGCCGCAACACGATAACAACGCCTTGACATCATTCGTTCATCAATATAATGCATGCGTAGCGTTTGACGTCATTGTTTTAGACTTCAATGTATTTCGTAATTGTTACAGAAGGTTATGCTACCTGTTTCGTGGAGTAGTTTTTGTTACTTGGTCACTGAGTAGTTTTAAATGACTAGAGTCTAAGGGTGCGTCTGCACTGCAGTAAGCCATCTCACAAACACGTTGCCAACATATCGCAAACGGGTTAAAAACAAGTCTGTGATTTATTAATAGTCCTACCATGCACTCCAAACAATTATCCAGTATATTTAACTCAAGATTCTCTCTCCACTTACATCTGCGATATGTATGCGACAAGTTGCTGACGTGTTTGTGACATGTTTCAGTGGACGCTCCGTAAGACGGAGACTCACGCCGTGGTCCATCTAAGCGGGTTCGCTCTAAGCATTAATCAGGCTGTCTTTACACCAACCGAATCGAGTCAATTCATGAAGAATCAAGGCGATTCATGATTCGTCTTGATTCGCCACCTAATTTCGATGGATCGAGTCAATTCAAATCA
>NC_087204.1:95374800-95377300 GCF_015104395.2 Macrobrachium nipponense
TAAAGAAGGCACAAGAAATCCACGAAGCGAAGAAAATCATACCGAATATCCATATTTCAATTGCCATTATCGAGAAGCGAAAATAACCTAGAGACTGAGCAGCAAGATAGAGGTGCAATTTGCGTTCGATAACATTCCCATTTCTTCTGTGACGATCACGTTTTTTGACGCAATCGATAGAGAATGTCACCTCGGTAGCCCTGTAGGTTGGAGAATGAGATTTGTGCAGACGTTTCTGACCTCGTTTGGTTCTAAGCCTAGGTTACTTCCTCTTGGAACAAGTGGTTGGCTTCATTTGTTTTTAGAGGAGAGATTCTCGGCCGTATCAGAAACGGCAGGGACAAAATATGGTATTATTATTATTATTATTATTATTATTATTATTATTATTATAGAAAATTATTATTTTTTATTATTTTTATTATTATTATTATTATTATTATTTTATATATTGTTTTTTCTATTTTAAACAATTTATAAAATCAACTCGCTTATTCTTCCATTCTTTTCAACAGTATTTGCCTAAAAGAGGGTCTTCTACCAAAATATTATTATTATTATTATTATTATTATTATTATTATTATTATTATTATTATTATTATTATTATTATTATTATTATTATTATAGCTGTATTCATTTTGTATAGAATTTTCTCTAATTTTCTCATTACTGACTTATCTTCTGTACTCAAGTTGGCTATTTAGCCGCCAAGTGAGGGATTCATGTCAATTTGACAAATACAACTTTTTTGACACGAATCCCCCATTTGGCGTCTTAATAGCCAACTTATGTACAGAAGAAAAGTCAGTAATTAGAAGAATTGAGAAAATTATATGTAAAATAAACGCAGCTGAAATAGCCATTATTTTTCAATAAAACCTGTATTATTATTATTGCCGGAAATTAGTATAAATAAGTATAGTAGATTCACACCAACCGTGCATCTGATGTCTAGGTCTGATGGGGGACTAAATCACTTATCTTCATCCGAAAAAAAAAATACTGGAAGCCTTTTGTCAATTCAAATTAAAGACGTCGATATATAGATTCAATAAATAGAATCACTAATAAGCTTACTTGCTTGGTAAACACATTGATTAGGTCCTTTCACAAGGGCCTTATTTTGCTGATAACTGTCCAGCACACCGAGGAAAATGTTAAGTCTGCATTTTATATCATTTTATTCCTCGAAATAATATTTTTCATCAAAATTTACAACTCTTTATGAGCAAAAAATTACACTTCGTCCAACTAATTGATTCGTTGAAATGACTCAAGGACATTCGAAGTGTTTAGGATTAGTTATTTTTGAATATGCCGTTTTAAGACCTTCGGTGTTCTTCAATAGAAATTGATTTTTCAACTTCAGTTTGAGGTTTCTTGTGTACAAGTCCAAAACGCAGTCAAAATGAATTTTAGAAAATGGGCGCTTTTTGATAATGGAATCTAACACGTGATTACGTTTGACATGTATGAGTAATAGGCACATTAGAAGTACACACGACTACTACTACTACTACTATTCTTCATACTACTATATCTTTCTTCATCATTATCAGACAAATTTTACTGTTTTACCGTTCGTATTTTGCATAATCAGTCATTAAGAAATAATTAATGTCAAAACTATAATGAATTTTTCTTACTGTCCTGTGGTAGATTTCTTTTTTTTTCAGAAATCAGCCTCACAATGAGGGTTTCTTGGCATGCTTAATTATACGTTCGTGGGCAATTATCGTTTTCTACTTCCTCTGCTGTGGATATAAGTAACGTTATAACATATCGATTATCTGATTTTACTAGAATTGCTAATGTTGATAATAATATTGATAACTGTAATTAGGGACAGGTCTGTAAGCTCAAATACTTAAATTTTGTCATGTATTGATAATATCTGCAGTGTTTACTCACTTCAAATATTCAGTCAGTAAATGTTTACAGTCAATAGATTGAGAAAGTTAACGAATAATCGAGACATGTTTGAATGATGAAATTATTTTCAGACGTCAATCGATCCGTTGTGTATAAAGAGTTAAAAAAAAATATTGACAAACAAAAATATAAATTTGCACGACATATTGAACGTTTCGTTTTGAAAAAGAAGCAAGTAGCTATAAGTATCATTAGGATACAACGATATATGTTCGAAATTACAGATGAATTTCCTCTGTGACGATAAAAATACGCCTGCTAACCCTATGCTGGTAACAAGGCGGCAGCGTTGCTAAGTTAATTGTTAGGTAGAGACTGCGTTCCTGTTAATGATATTGTTGGTGGTGTAGCCCGGACTACATTTTTTTACCCATTTCTTTTTATGGGGGATTTTATGACTTGTGTAGTACATCTTTTCTATAACGAACATAGAGAAGAGGGGTTCTAAGCTGAAATGAGATATATGCCGAGGATCAAAATGAATTCCATTTAATATTCGTTAAAAGATATCTTACGATAAAATGCGGTTTCTCATGTGAACCAGACCCGGAAATAAATTTCTAGTA
>NC_087204.1:95382300-95397300 GCF_015104395.2 Macrobrachium nipponense
TATATATATATATATATATATATATATATATATATATATATATACACACATACATGCATATATATATATATATATATATATATATATATATCTATATATATATATATTTTGGATTTATTTGGTCATACATTATAGATAGCCATGTGGTTAGTTGTCCCATATCTTCAGTGATTGGCTTATCAACAGCCAATCAGGAGCGTCGTAAGGGACTGGCCTAGACATCAGGTGCACGGTTGATGTGAATCTACTAAAGTCATGAGGGACATAAAGAGAAAATATCAATAAATATCTCATAAAAGGTACATGAATGCCAGCTTAGTTATTCTTTCTTTCAAAATACTGAAGGAAACTCAAAAAACGGTGCTAGAATATAGACGTAGATATTCCTTCTTTCGGAACACTGAAAGGAAGTCGAAAATCTAAGAGGAAAGTAGACGAAAGAAAGAGGACAAAATACATGGCAAAGATAATTATATGGATATAAGATACGTGCATTATGAATATGACAAGTTAACTTTTGAAAAGGCAAAATGAAAGACAGTGAAGAAATGGGAGAAGGAATAGTGTAAGAAAGGCTGAATGGAAGTTCACTGAACGATAGGAACAGAGATTTAAAAGAAGAAAGTAGATGGTGAATAAATGTGTAAAAAAAAAATATGAATTTATAGTAGCGGTAACACCACATAATCGAAGAAATGAATTCAGCAAACACCCACAAAAAAAATATGTAAAAAAAAAAACGAAACGATAAAAAAGTTTTATCTGCCACGTAAACAACAAGAAAATAAATTATGGTTAAAAAAAAAAGAAAGACAAACCCAAAGCAACATAAACTCAGTAAATGAAATGCGTGTTCTGTATAAAGCGAATGTATGAAAACTTCTAGAATACGACACAGAAATAAAAAAAAAAAGAGCGAATACAAAAGGTGAATAAATTGCGTGTTCTGTATAAATCAAGTGTATGAAAACGTTCCTGACATGAAATGAGAATACAAACGAAATAAAAACAAAAAAGACAGCGAATAAAAACGTTATCTGTATGAGGTACGCAAACGGATCAAGAGTATATTTATTCGTACGGTTGTTCCTCCATTTATTTACGTCCCTTTGCGTGATTCGGGTTGTTTTCTCTCCTTTTCCGTGTATGGAATTGATTCCAAATCCAGGTGAAGGTCAGTAGGTCGGCAGGGCTTCCTGGGACTCTCTCTCTCTCTCTCTCTCTCTCTCTCTCTCTCTCTCTCTCTCTCTCTCCTTTTCATATCATGCATCTTAAAACCTCCCCGCTTCAGCGATAATGACGCTGGTTTCTGGAATCGTACTCTGCTCCTCTCTCTCTCTCTCTCTCTCTCTCTCTCTCTCTCTCTCTCTCTCTCTCTCTCTCTCTCCTTGGTAGATATTTGTTTTCTCTCTCTCTTTGTTAAAGACAGTTTTATTCTTTTTGTCTCTCTGTTCTTGTTAGAGGCATATTTATGTTCTCTCTCTCTCTCTCTCTCTCTCTCTCTCTCTCTCTCTCTCTTCATTTTTGTTAGACTTTTTTTATTCTCCTTGTCTTTCTCTCCATTCTCTTTATTCATGTTTATGTTCACTCTTTTTCTCTCTTCTTTTTAGAGACATTTTTATTCTCTCTCTCTCTCTCTCTCTCTCTCTCTCTCTCTCTCTCTATATATATATATTATATATATATATATACATATATATACATACGTATATATACATACGATACGTCCTCTCTCCATTCTTGTAAGAGGACATTTTTTACTCTCTCTCTCTCTCTTCTCTCTCTCTCTCTCTCTCTCTCTATATAATATAAAATATATATACATACATACATACATACATACATACATACATACATACATACATGCATGCATGCATGCATACATAAAATCCTTTGCATTCTCTTTTGAGGGCATTCTCTTTGGAGGGAACTTTACCGCTACTCTCTCTGTCATTATAATCGAGCAGAACTCCCTCTGAAGCATTATTATTTTTCTTTTATTATACATCCTTTCTTTCGAGGAAAGAAAAGCAAGTCGCTTCCTTCTTATTATAACCTCGTCAGCCTGTAATCACACGTGTTATCGCACTCCTGAAATAATTGACAATCTTACATTATTATTTGCATTTTTTCACGGACGACATTTTTTGACGAATTCTGCTTTTTCGACTGATTTTTATTTCAGTGCAACGAGGGACTGAGATATAATAATAATAATAATAATAATATAATAATAATAATAATAATAATAATAATAATAATAATAATAATTACAGGAAAACGAAAGGACATTCCACTTCAATAAAGATCATTGCATTTCCTGAACCACTAATAGATTAGAGAATTATATTCAGTGTATGGAAAGCAGTGAAGCAAATAACGCTGTAATATATATATATATATATATATATATATATATATATATATATATATATATAGATATATATATATATATATATATATATATATACACGCACATATAAATGTATATATATATATATATATTATAGTATATATATACTATATATATATATATATATATATAGCCATATATATAAATATATATATATATATATATATAGAGAGAGAGAGAGAGAGAGAGAGAGAGAGAGAGAGAGAGAGAGACATACCATTACCCATGAAAAGTGTGTTATACTCGTATTCCTCGGACGTGTCTAAGATTAAAGATGATGTCCAGGGGATAAAGGACCAGGAGGATTTTTGTGTTTTATTTGAGCCGTGTGCCTCTTGTCTTTTGATCAAATCAAAATTGTCAAGAGGAGCCGATAGCGAATCTCACGCGGACGGGTTTATTGCCCTCTCGATACGTCACGTCTTATCTTTCGCATGTCCGACGACATCTTCCGCATGTCGACGGACAGAAATGAGATCATTTGGACGGAGAGCTCGTGGGGCGGGGGAGGGGGGGGGCGCGGGAGTGGTTTTTGAGGGGTGATTATATGTAGTACGACATGTCACAAAGTCATTGCAATTCTTTCTAGATTTTTAATTTTTTTTTTTTCTATTCTACTGCATTTCATCGCATGCGACCTGTGTCCGAAATCTGCGAAATTGTCTGTTATTACAATTACGATTCCTCTTGTTATATTTTCCGGCTTGTTATGAGGGAATTTTCTCATTCCTTACCATGTTTTAGCCATCGATTTTGAGGTCGTCCTTCGTCGCCGTAAAATAAAAGGAATTCACAAGTGGGGAAAATCACTCCGGAGCTGAAGAATAAAAGATTACATCAACGCATTATCTATAAATTGCTTTACATTGTTTCACGAGGTCCATGTCTTGCACGTTGGCGGTCATTTGCCTCCACCTCTCTCGATCTCTAGCCGTTTGAATTAGTCGATTTACAGTGTAATCTCCACCCAAGTCTCCCACCAAGCTAAGTATTTTACTCTTTGTCTACCTCTCGCTCTCCTCCCCTCTATCCTTCCAGTAATGCACAAAATGCTCTATCTTCTCACTTCTTATTATATGTCCAACAAAATTCATTTGTCTCTTCCTTAGGTTCCTCTTTACAAGGGCTTCTCATTATTGCGTGGTTTCGCAATTCTTGCTAACACCTCCTCATTTGTCACTCTATCTGTCCATGATATTCTCAGCATTCTTGTATAAAACCACATCTCCTCTTATGTTATCAAGTCTTTGAAATTAATTTTGATGTTGGTAGCGTCACAGAAAGAAAGATGCGTCAGAAATTGCGTCACTTTCAGCTTGGAAATATCCACACGATAAAGTATATATCTCGTGTAGTATTTCTGTAATTTTTATAACCTGGAAAATATGTCAACATACAAGGTCTGCTTATGAAACTTTGAGAGAGAGAGAGAGAGAGAGAGAGAGAGAGAGAGAGAGAGAGAGAGAGAGAGAGAGAGAGATGTTATAAAACCACCTAGGGCTTAAAAAAAGTTTCTTAAAGGGAATGGCTTCTTAAGTAAGGAAGTTTAAGCCTAACAGTAAATTATTAAGATTTTAAGATGGAGACATGGACAGACTTTTTCCTATTTACTTGTGTATATGTTTAAAGTAGGCTCTTATAAAATTGCATATATGTTTAAAGTAGGCACTTATAAAATTGTGTTTATGTTTAAAGTAGGTACTTATAAAATTGTGTATATGTTTAAAGTAGGCACTTATAAAATTGTGTATATGTTTAAAGTATGCACTTATAAATTTGTGTATATGTTTAAAGTAGGCACTTATGAAATTGTGTATATGTTTTAAATAGGCACTTATAAAATTGTGAATATGTTTAAAGTAGGCGCTTAAAAAATTGTGTATATGTTTAAAGATTATGCGAATAATAATAAAGCAGGAAAGCCTTTCGTGTTTAAATGATTATGCAAATTAGTATGAATTTGATCAAAGGAAGATTCGAGAAGTTTTCCAATATTATTACTGTTACTGCTAACTTCACTAATTCTGTGGCTCCGTTGAGATATTTTGGTTTGTTGCTTATGCTGTGTGCCCAATGCGTGGCGTCAAGGATCTGGGGAAAGTAAACCCACAGTAGTATATCTGTTTGATTTTGTTATTTAAAATATATACAAAGATGACCGTGCATGTCATCGAAAGCTTTCTGCTGTATATATTTTAAATAAAATAAAACAGGCATACTACTCTTTATTTACTTTCCCATTTTATTGACTCGTGTGATTATGAGCTTTCTTTGGTTGAAGATCTTAAAAAAAATTTTCACGATAACTTCATAGTTTCATATTTGAAAATTTCGTATCGATATTTAAAAATTTTTTGTGAAACACAAAATGAATATTTACCCACACATATATATTATATTTACCTAATATATATATATATATATATATATATATATATATTATATATATATATATATATATATATATATATAAATATATAATATATATATATATATATATATATATATATATATATATATATATATATATATATACTATATATATATATGTATGTGTGTATATATAATATATATACTATATGTACGTATACACATCACATTATTAGCATAACAACCGTCCAGTGACCCTCAATTACCCCATCGCGTGAGGGAGGTGGCCTCGAAGTCCTCTCCTCTTTCGACGCTGCTGGAATATGTACTATGTAGTCGTTCCAAGCCGCCTTGAACCCAACCTGCCTCTCTCTCTCTCTCCCCCAGACGCGATAGGAAATGGCCCCCTTGTTATGTTATTATGTTATCCTCACGTGTTGCAGTGGATTTTATGCCTTGTTTCATTCGCCTCCCGGGATTCGTTTCGATGTCTGATTACGCTTTTCTTTGCAAGGGATTATTATTTGTTATTAGTATTATTATTACTAGCAAATATATGTATACAGAAATTATGTATGAAAATTCGTAAACGTAACTAAGTCTACGGGCATAGCCAGCCTCGTTTCACTGGCAGAACCAGCTCCGTTTCCGGGAATCCCTTCTCACCCCACCCCCTTCGGAGAGGTGGGGGGGTTAGGTAGGATGAAAACCCATTATAAACCATCTTAGGGGTCGCTACTATAACCCTGACAAGTTTCATCCCCATCAGACCAGCCGTTTGGCCGTGATTGAATGACAGACGGACGGACAGACATTACGCCCATTATTATTGTAAGATTGCAAAGAAATTAAGTGTCGTTAGTAACCTGACTTCGATATCTGGTGTGCTTTTCCTTGTATGTTTTTATTAATAATAATAATAATCAAAATCTAGGTCTACATAATCCACCTGCAGGAAACTTAGGAGTAGAAAAATGAAGTGAAATGAGTCTACAAGAATAAAAATAACTTTCATCATCTTTATTACTAAGAACACTGAACAAATTCTCTACGCCTTCGTTAGCAAGGCAATTCCTGACTGTGTGGACATATCCTGTACCTTCTAGTAAGAAAATAATACCGGTTTATGTTTCGTTCGATGCCGTTCGATGGAAAAAGAATTAAATAGTGATTGCACCTTTTTCCACCCTTATATGTACTGAACAACTCACAAGATCAAGCTCGCATAACAATTATGCGTGGAGTATACAACTGAATGTTTTCTAACAAAATAAATTTTTCCCTTTATAAAGGTTTTTGGAAGAAGAATTTCCGTTTTAGCTTTTTTTTTTTGTCAATGGTAAAATTTCGACAGAATATTGATATCTGAATTTACATCCCCTGATTGCATAATATTTCGCGAGGATATTCACGATTAAAAATAAAAGACTTTCATAACAAAAACTTCTTTCAGTTTTCCTCTGAAGATTGAAAAAGAAACCCACAAAATTACTGTGTATAACGTGTTTACTTATAAGTATTTACATTTTGAAATTACTCGAATGTTGAGTAAAATAAAATGTAAATACTTATAAGTAAACACGTTTATACACAGTAATTGTGTGGGTTTCTTTTTCAAGAACAGACGTCTCAGCATTGCTCTTGATAACGGTGACGGGAAAAAATTAAACTTTAAATTTAGAGAATCACATTAATTAACCAATGTTCCTCAAATAACCTAAGCTCTGTGACAATATCGATTACAATCGGCCCGTAATTGTGCATAGAAACTCCGGCTTCCGTTTTCATTAAGACACCGTTGAATTAGGTTAACTTAGGCCATTTTCGGATTGGCCGCAAACATGATGCTAAACTTCTCTTTCTCAAACATTGTAAGGTCAGAAGCCAACATTACTTACAACGTTGAGGTTTAATTAACGAAACTATCATCTAAGTTTATAGGTACGGTAATTAAGTGGAGTGACTGGTAATTAGCAAGTTTCAAACATTAAAATCCTGTCGTCGTTAACAAGGAAAGGAAGGACAGCACATAGCTAATTGAAATATATATAAAGGAATATTTGGACTGGTTGATACTTAAGTGGGTGACCTCCAAGATATGACCAGGGCATAGAGCTGGCAACCTCATCCCAGAATGTAATGGCTTAGAAACGGGAAAAGGCGACGATTTCTGTGTCAAATCCTCTAATGGGCTGAGGCATATAGTTTATATGTATGTATGTATGTATATATATATATATATATATATATATATATATATATATATATATATATATATATAGTAGAAAAGGGCCATTAAAACACTCTGGTTTAAGGCTAAGGACTATATTTCGGTGGACTAACTTCCACCGAAATATAGTCATTAGCTTTAAACAGAGTGTTTTAAATGGGCCTTTTATACTTGAGTCGTATCCTGTTTTAACAGAAGAATTTATTTATATACATGTATATCTATTTATGTTTATATATATATTATATATATATATATATATATATATATATAATATATATATATATATGTATGTATATGTGTGTGTGTGTTCGATTGGGTTTGTTACAGGACCGGTGACATTAATTTTATATGCATGTTTGCCCAAGTTTGCCTGACCAACAGAATTTTGCAAAAAGTCATAAAAATTACTATTGTTTGCTTAAACGTATTCACAACATTAATTCTCTCTTTGGTAGATTTCTGTGCAGTCCGTGTTATTGTCTTTCTTATTAAATAGAGCCGGTAGAGTATCGACATTTCAAACATCCATTTGACAACTTGTTTGCTTACTAATCATCCTTTCAAATATTAAACATTCTTCGTACAGTAATATTTGTCCAAGATTTCGACGCTACTCAAATGGGTGTCCATCGTAATATTAAACTTATGTAATCGATGATCAGAGTCTTTGATACCAATTTCTTCAAGATGTAATTAGTTTACCTTGATAGACTTGTAGTTGTGGGTCAGTTGTAAATATGCGGGATGTCCTCAGGGTGTCCATAAAGTCCCAGTACCATTACAAGCGATAAATACTTGTAATGGTACTGGGACTCTATGGACACCCTGTATAATGATCTTCTAGCTTACTTTTCCTCAACACGGACACGCCTTTCTGCACATATTTTGTGATATTATGTTCTCCGTAATATATATATATATAATATATATATATATATATATATATATTATATATATATATATATATATATATACATATATATATATATATATATATATATATATATTATATATATAATAAAAGGAGCCCATAAATACGCCAAAATATAGAAAGAAAGTTCTATATTTTAGAGACTGCTGTCTCTCTCTTCAGCCTTTTTTGTGTAGCTTTTCTCAATTCATTACTACCTGAAGAGAGAGACAGCAGTCTCTGAAGTATAGTAATTACTTTTTATATTTTGGCGTTTTTATGAGCTTCTTTTATATATATATATATATATATATATATATATATATATATATATATATATATATATATATCACAGAGAGTTATATTCGGTAAATACGTCGTCCTCGATAGCCAGTGGTCAAAGTCACTGTGTATCGTTTCTGAACAAGGCAACGGATCGAATCATGCCGGGGATTAAGCACCTGACAATTATAATCCTTGTTGGGTATAAGTTATTCCCAATGTACAGTAAACTGGATGTTAAACGGTATTTTGTGGCTGAATATTTTTGAGTATAAAAAAAAGTCACGTGCGTGTAAGTGGCAAAGAGTCATGTGTATGTATGTATGTATATGTATGTATGTATGTATGTAGTATGTATGTATGTATATATATATATATATATATATATATATATATATATATATATATGACTGTGGAATATCTTCTGTTAAAACAGAATTCCATCTAATAAAAAGGAGCCCATAAAAACGCCAAAATGTAGAAAAACTGTATTTCAGCGATTTTCTATATTTTGGCGGTTTTATGGGCTCCATATACTGTATATATATATATATATATATATATATATATATATATATATATATATATATATATATATATATAAAACGGAGAAAAATGTTGTCTCAAAATATCTGCAGAAAGGCTTGTCCGTGCGGAGCAATATGAGGATGGAATAACATGAAAGGGGATTATACGCCCGGTATAATTACATCTGACCCTCAACAACAAGTCTATTAAGGTAAACTCATTTCATCCTGAACGAATTGGTATCAAAGACGATCATCGAATACAACATAAGTTTAATATTACGATGGTCACCCATTTCAGTTGCACCGAAAACGAGGACAAATATTACTGGACAAAGAAAGTTTAATTTTTGAAAACACGATGTCAAATGATTGTTTGAAATGCCGATACTCTACTGCCTTTATTTAACAGAAGAGAGAATATCACAGGTTGCACAGAAAATAAGCAAAAAAATAATTAATGTTTCGAATAATTGTAAACACACAAACAATAGAAACAAACAAAGGAAGTTTTCGACCACGATTGCTTCCCACCTTTGGTAAATAGGATTACCCATACCTTATAGGGTGGTCCCGCATTTATATATATATATATATATATATATATATATATATATGTGTGTGTGTGTGTGTGTGTGTGTGTGTGTGTGTATGTATGTATGTATGTATGTATGTATGTTATATATATACATAAATACACTGAACTTCGTCCTCGGGCCTCCTATGTGTAACAGTGTATATGAGTTCGATAGTTAAATGTAGGACCTCCCTGGAGACTGTCAGTAATCCTATTTACCAAGGTAGGAAGTAAGCGTGGTCGAAAGCTTCCTTCCCGGGGAGGAACCCCATAGACCAGAGGTTCAATATTGTTTCACGAAATTGAACGCGTAAGCTACTTTCGTTTTTATCAGCATATGTGGGTAACAGCGAGTTTCCAAAATGTTATGGCGATAGGGCGCAATTCCCGTTATATTGTAAATGCTTCAGCGTTGTTTATTGTTGAAAATGTTTACGTAAAAATTTACTTAGCTTACTAAAGACACAGTTCCTTGCCCATATTGAGAAGAGAAATGAATAAACGTCACCTTGCATTATTCAGTTTTCGCTGACCCCATCAGGTGGTGAAGTCTGAAATTACTTTTGTTTTTTTTTCAAAGAGAATATATTCCCACTTGTGTTTTACCCATTAAATTACGATCAATAATCTCCAGCTATTGCTTCAATACTCCTCTAGGCATAAAAATGATCACTTAATTATGATAAATACAGATATATCGAGAAAGACATTGCTAGTGCCTAGATATTGCGTCTGACGTTGTCGTTCCTGGTTTGACTGTCGTCAGTATCCTGAGGTCCTGAAGACGCACCTGAATCGTGAAATTTCTTAACGAAAGAGAAGAAGAATAATAACAATAATAATGATAATAATAATAATTAGGGAGGAGACCTTCTAAGAAGGCATTAGCGTTGAAAATGATAGCTGTTCCTACTGCATTTAATTTGTGTAGAAGAATGGAGATGACTCTGTGCAAATTAAATGCAAATTATTATTATTAAATAATAATAATAATAATAATAATAATAATAATAATAATAATAATAATAAGAAGAAGAAGAAGAAGAAGAAGAAGAAGAAGAAGAAGAAGATATGGGATATGCCATAGGATATTGTACCCATAATCATAGGGAAACTAGGAGGCACGATCCCAAGATCCTTGAAAAGGAACCTGGAAAAACTACATGCCGAAGTAGCTCCAGGACTCATGCAGAGGAGTGTGCTCCTAGAAACAGCACACACAGTGAGAAAAGCGATGGACTCCTAAGGTGGCAGAATACAACCCGGAACCCGAAACTATAAAAACCACCCAGTCGAATAGGATGAATGTGATAGATAAAAAATTGAATGATAATAATTTATTACTATTACCATTATTATTATTATTATGATCACCAGTCTTTACTTCCTTGCCCTCGCACATTTCTTTTCCTTTGTCCCTAATCTTTATTTATTTCTCCCTAAACATTGCCAAATGGGTTTACCTTTCGCCTTTAGCTTCTCAACAAAGAGGGCAATGAATAATGATACCTCGCCCCTGGCCTCAAGTAACCTGCCATGTAATCAGGCATAATAACTAACCAAACACTCACACACACACGCACACACATTCACCTACTTAAGCCACGCCCAAGTAGGACATACCGGAATGTGACCCTTCACAGAGAGAGAGAGAGAGAGAGAGATAAATGTTTTATTCTGCAGTTTTAAAGGAAGGCTCGGAGAGAGAGAGAGAGAGAGCGAGAGATAATGTTTTATTCTGCACTTTAAAGGAAGGCTCGGAGACAGAGAGGAGGAGGAAAGAGCGAGAGAGAGAGAGAGATAGAGAGAGAGAGAGAGAGATAAATGTTTTATATTCTGCAGTTTTTAAAGGAAGGCTCGGAGAGAGAGAGAGAGAGAGATAAATGTTTTATTCTGCACTTTTAAAGGAAGGCTCGGAGACACAGAGAGAGAGAGAGAGAGAGAGAGGAGAGAGATAAATGTTTTATTCTGCACTTTTAAAGGAAGGCTCGGAGACACAGAGAGAGAGAGAGAGAGAGAGAGAGAGAGCGGGAGGAGAGGGAGAGGAGAGATAAAATGTTTTTATTCTGCACTTTTAAAGGAATGGAGCGGAGACACAGAGAGAGGAGAGAGAGGAGAGAGAGGAGAGGGAGAGGAGGGAATAAGAGAGAGAGAGAGATTTAAAGAGAGAGAGAGAGAGAGAGAGGAGAGATAAATGTTTTATTCTGCAGTTTAAAAGGAAGGAAGCGGAGAGAGAGAGAGTAGAGATAAATAAATGTTTTATTTCTGCAACTTTTAAAGGAGGCTCGGAGACACATAAGAGAGAGAGAGAGAAGAGAGAGAGAAAGGGAGAGAGGGAGATAAATGTTTTGTCTGGCACTTTTAAAGGGAAGTCTCGGGAGACACAGAGAGAGAGAGAGAGAGAGAGAGAGGAGAGAGAGAGATAAATGTTTTATTCTGCAGTTTTAAAGGAAGGCTCGGAGAGAGAGAGAGAGAGAGAGAGAGATAAAGAAGTGAGAAAGGAAGGCTAAATAGAGAGAGAGAGAGAGAGAGAGAGAGGAGGGAGGGGAGAGAGAAGATAGTGGAGAGAGATAAATGTTTTATTCTGCAGTTTTAAAGGAAGGCTCGGCGGAGAGATAGAGAGAGGAGATGAGAGAGAGAGAGAGATAAATGTTTTATTCTGCAGTTTTAAAGGAAGGCTCGGAGATAGAGAGAGAGAGAGATAGAGAGAGAGGGAGAAGATAAATGTTTTTTTATTCTGCACTTTTAAAAGAAGGCTTGGAGACAGAGAGAGAGAGAGAGAGAGAGAGGGGAGAGAGAGATAAATGTTTTAATTCTGCAGTTTTAAAAAGGAAGGCTCGGAGACAGAGACAGAGAGAGAGAGAGAGAGAGAGAGAGAGAGGAGAAGGAGATTAGAGGATTTTAGGATAAATGTTTTATTCCGCAGTTTTTAAAGAAGGCTCGTAGACAGAGAGACAGAGAGAGAGAGAGAGTAGAGTGAGAGTAGATAAATGTTTTATTCTGCACTTTTAAAAGGGAAGGTCGGAAGACAGAAAGACAGCGATAGAGAGAGAGAGAGTAGAGAGAGAGAGAGAGAAGAGAGAAGATAAATGTTTTATTCTGCACTTTTAAAGGGAGGCTCGGAGACAGAGAGAAGAGAGAGAGAAAGAGAGGAGAGGAGGGCGGAGAGAGAGAGAGATAAATGTTTTATTTCTGCAGTTTTTGAAAGGAAGGCTCCGGAGAGAGAGAGAGAGAGAGAGAGAGAGAAGAGTAGAGAAGAAATAATTGTTTTTATTCTGCCTTTTAAAGAAGGCTCGGAGACACAGAGAGAGAGAGAGAGAGAGAAGAGAAGAGAGAGAGGAGGATAAATGTTTTTTATTCTGCAGGGTTTTAAAGGAGGCTCGGGAGGAAGAGGGGGAGAGAGAGAGAGAGAGAGAGAGAGATAAATGTTTTATTCTGCAGTTTTAAAGGAAGGCTCGGAGAGAGAGAGAGAGAGAGAGAGAGAGAGAGAGAGAGAGGAGAGAGAGAGATAAATGTTTTTATTCTGCACTTTTAAAGGAGGCTCGGAGAGAGAGAGAGAGAGAGAGAGAGAGAGGCCCACCCACTTGATTTATTATCTTTCCTGCGGACTGAGTATTGTTTGATTCTGCGGTTTCAAGGGATGGCTCTCTCTCTCTCTCTCTCTCTCTCTCTCTCTCTCTCTCTTGGTATACCATTTTCCTACCCTTTTCCAAAGATAAAGATTAATCTTCTAAGTCAATTAGCCTTGATGGCTATTAGCTGAAACAATCATTACCTTCTTTCAGGGGTTAAAAGTTTTGTACTCAGAACTCAAGATTAATGAAGGTAAACAACATGATATACTACATAACCAGTAAAGAGGTACCTTCAGTCTTTTGCTGAACGATTTTTATTTTCAATTCGATAAAAATGTGAACTTTCTGCGACTGAATTACGATAAGAGCGCATTATAAATTTTCAGCGAATTACCCTTTCATTCTTGTACTCAAGGAAATATAGTGGTTTACCCAACATATAATTTGTTTTCTCTTTAGCGTTTCATATACCAAGAAAGTCTCATGTCCTGTGGATTTTAAAGCAATTTTCCCATTTGCAGATTATATATTGGTCATGAAAATATATTTGTCATGTCATTATGGTTATTACTGATCAGTGGCACCAACAATACCTTCATTGGTTGGACGACTTTCTGTCTTTCGCCCTCTCTCTTTCTCGCTGTACACACACACACACACACACACATATACACACACATCACACATATATATATATATATATATATATCTATATACATATATATATATATATATAAGGTATATGGAAATACCATGGCCGTGTAATATGTGGGATGTATACACACCCGCATAAATATACGTGTCAGCGTGTTTATGTATGTATGTACGTATATGTATGTTACATGGTCGTGGTATGCCCATATATCTTTAGACTGTATATATACATACATACATATATATATATATATATATATATATATATATATATATATATATACATCAGGAATATTGTTGATAAAACATTTAGGAGTCCCAAGAAGACAGCAGTCTAAGAAGAATTATTGAAAATTTATTTCATATAATAAATTACAAGATAAAAAAAAAGCAAACAAAAAATTTTTTTTACCGAAATAATCAGCTAAAATTAAATAATTTAAAACATTAAAATGAAAACAAAACATGAATAGGTAGCCTTCCTCATTTAGTCATGTTTTTTTATTTTAAAGTTTTATATAATTTTTGCTGATTTTTGTGTGTAATAATTTGTGCTTTTATCTAGTAATTTATTATATAAAATACTGATGATGTGTTGAAGCAACATGAAACGTTTCACATGAATAAAACATGCTTCTTAGACTGCTGTCTTCCTGGGGCTCGTTTATATATATATATATATATATATATATATATATATATATATATATATATATATATATATATATATATAGTGTGTGTGTGTGTTGTGAATTTTTATCACATAACCATGATTCATATACATGCATTATGCTACAAATGTCCTTTAATATCCAGCTCGATCTACCTGGGAATTGATATACTTTCATATTTGTTATCCGAAGGGAATTTTTTAGTTGATAATAATTTCGTCCTCCCGCGGACAGAGGAGTAATCAGAACTTCAGTGATGTTAACGACTCGGCCAAGTCGTTAACATCAATGAAGTTCTGATTTCTTCTCTGTCCGCTGGGTCCGACCCACCAGAGGACGAAATTATTATCAACTATAAAATTCCCTTTCGGTTAACATGTGAAAATGTATTCAATTCCCAGATAGAGCTAATTGGATATGAAAGGACATTTGTAGCTTAATGCATACATATTGTGTATATGTATGTATGCGTGCATGTGTGAGAATATGCTAAGTGTGTGATATTTCCAGTCACATTCTAAACATATATGGTTGATTTGATTGATTGATTTATAGGTTTGAGGAATAATGCCAAGCACTGGGGCAACTAAGGCCATTCAGCGCCGAAATGGAAATTGACAATGAAAAGGTTTGAAAGGTGTAATAGGAGGAAAACCTCGCAGTTGCACTACGAATCAATTGTTTAGGGAAAGGGTGGGAAGTAAGATGGAAGGAAGATGATATGAAAGGAGGTACAGTAAAGGGAATGAAATTAGTCGTAGCTAGGGGCCGAAGGGACGCTGCAAAGA
>NC_087204.1:95402300-95407300 GCF_015104395.2 Macrobrachium nipponense
GAGATTCAGGGCCTCTGTAACACGGTTTTTTCGCAATAACTTTTTATCTATGCATTTCATAAATATAACGCTTATTCAGAATACATATTATATCAACACACAAATTTTGAGTGTATTCTGCAGTACGTAGGCTGAATAAATTTGGTACTTATAATGTAAAAGTGACCTTTTTTGAAGACGGCCAGGGCCAACTTACTCAGAGAAAATGGTTTTCGAACGCACTCGTTACGTAACTTATGACATCATTTCTTCCCTCTTTCTCGATGGATGATTGGCTTTACGTAACGAAGGCTAAACCTCTGGCAACAATGACATACAAATTTGAATACAAGCAAAGCAGTACACCTTTATGAACTATGGAACCTCCCCCCACGATATTGCATAATGAACAGAACCAACAACAAAATGTTAATAAATACAAAAACACACTTCGAATTATTATTCTAACTCCCAAAATAATTTCCTAAGAAATTACAGTCTACTTTATAGGTCACAATCAGATTGACAAGATGTAGGGAATAGTTGGTAATTACCAAAAACATAGTAGACAAGCTTGATTTGATAACTGCTATATCCAATGTCAAGCAATTTTTATATTATTTTTTTTGGCTATCTACCTATTTACTGAAAAAAAAATAGCCGGTACCGTATACTGGCTTTAAACCTCAACCAATCAACCAATTATCGTCAGAATGGTGACTTCATGAGGCTCCACCCACTTTTTTCGCCTCGTTATAATTCAGGATAACACTGAAGGGTTCTACCATGGGCATTGTTGGATTAGAAAATTTAACTTCTGGCTATAAAAACTAGTTTCTCGAGTAGTTGTAAGAAGTGCTGAATGATCCTCAAGGATCCCAGCAGTTGGTCTAAACGTTTAATTCATGTATATTACTGCTATACTGTTGCGGCACTACTGCTACAGTAGTATTACTACGCTAGCACTGATCTATGTATCGTTCCGCCATTCATAAAGTCTTTGGGTTTCAGAGCCGATGGCATTTCTGTCTGGTGGATGGGCGGGGCAACATTTAGTCAAAATGTGTTTGTTTACCTTGCTTACGTAATGAATGTTTTTCGACTCTTGGCTCGTAATCATTGGCCATGGGGTCGGCTAGTTCATCTTTACTCTATAAAAATCAAAACTATCGGGTTTAGGTTATTGATAATACGGACAAAATTTGTGTGTGGTTATAAAATATACATATGTCAACTTTCAGCTACATCCGATGCTTTGACAAGGAGCAAAGTCCAAAAAACCGTGTTACAGAGACCCTGAATCTCATAGTAGTAGACATTTCTTTAATATTCCGTACATATGTTTATAAGTGAATTTCCATACCCTGTGCGTTTATTTTCTTATTGTTCACTTAATTCATGCGTAATACCAGTACTGCTAAAAAAAGCCACCCTATTATTCTAGCAAGCCTATAACATTTTTTCTATCTATATCTAGGCATCTTTGGATATCTATTTTTGTCCCATCGTGGGCACTAGGTCTATGGTTTAAACAAACTTTAATCTACACGACACGAAGATGGCTTCACATTAAGCTATCGGGCTGTAGCCTTGTTCTCCAGAAGGTTCTTTCAAATTTGTCCTACATATTTCTCCGTAACACTTTAGAAGCCCATTGTTGCCTCAGGACTAAAGTTTGATCACACTTCAGTTTATACTTTATAAAGACAGCTTTCACGTAACTTTTATCATTCCTGAGCCAGTAGCACTAGAGAATTTTTTCTGAAATATCGCCTGTTGGCAGGGAGCAGCGGCCCCTGTGTGAACAAACTTTAACCTCTTCAGCCATAGGTGCTTTGTGGTAACGTTGGCTAAAGCCTGTTCAGTGGGTCATTAGAAGTGAAAGGTATCAAAAGTTTACGCCAGACAGACAGATAGATGTACATACAGACAGTAGTTAGATTTGCGAGTTACCAATAAGCCTGAAAGTATCTTTTGTCGTTAAGATGGTTACCAAAGCTTGGAGGGATTTAAAATTCTGATTTGAGCTGAAAATTTAAATTCTCCAACAATACTCTAAGGTTGTCAGAATATTGAATTTAGAAGTGAACCCTATTATTCCGTGAAATGAAATTACTTAAGAGTCTACAGTCAGGGAAATGCAAAAGATATGTTTTATTTAATTTTATTGCGTGAAGTGAAATTACTAAAGAATCTACAGTCAGGGAAATGCGGAAGTTATGTTTTATATAATTTTACTCCGTGAAATGAAATTACTTGAGAGTCTACAGTCAGGAAAATGCAAAAGTTGTTTTATTTGATTTTATTCCGTGAAGTGAAATTACTTAAGAATCTACAGTCAGGGAAATGCAAAAGTTATGTTTATTTAATTTTAGTCCGTAAAATTAAATTACTTAAGAGTCTAAAGTTAGGGACATGCAGAAGTTGTGTTTTATTTTATTTTATTCCGTAAAATTAAATTACATAAGAGGCTAAAGTCAGCGAAATGCAGAAGTTATGTTTTATTTAATTTTATTCCGTGAAGTGAAATTACTTAAGACTCTACAGTGATATAAATTACTTGACATTGAAGTTGAATGATTTCTGGAGATGTAAGATAGACACGGATAAATGATAAAAATAAAATATGTGACGGCTCTAAATGTCTCATATCTCTCTTTAAAGTTGACATTAATAAAGTATAATGTTATGACCCACATAGACTTCTTGAATTATTATCCGTCTTGGTGTAGAAGTCTGCTTTATGGTGGTGGTGAAAAATGATGAACTGGATTTGCCGAAATAAACATTCAAGGGCACATTACGGACAAAGGACTGTGCGTTAGATGTTGCTGTGGACTGATGATAGCAGTATCTCTCTCTCTCTCTCTCTCTCTCTCTCTCTCTCTCAAGAACAAGCACGCGCACAAGTTTATGTCTATATTTATATATATATATATATATGTGTGTGTGTGTGTGTGTATGTCACACACACACACACACACAACACACACACACACACACACACACACACACACACATATATATATATATATATATATATATATATATATATATATATATATATATATGTACGTGTGTGAATGTCTGAGCGTCTGCGTGTATAAAGAAGAGAGAGAGAGAGAGAGAGAGAGAGAGAGCGAGAGAGAGAGAGAGAGAATGATCTAAATTTTGCGGTAATCGATAGCTAGTTGTTAATATTTTACTTGTATAATTACGCAGCTTTTTTTCATTCTTTTTACATTGTTATCGCTTATTTTTCAGTTATTGCTTCATGCTATTTAGTTATAGCAAACTTGAAACGGTCGAGACGTCAACCAACTTATAGCGAAATTAGATTAATTTTTTGTTATGAAATGACTGATGATTTATAGCAAGCAACATTGGCAGTTTGAATATAAATGAGAGGTAGTTTTTTTTCCCCTTTAGGTTTAGGTAGAAAAATGAGATGCGAAGCACTTAAACTGGAGCATTTATGTAAAAGGTTATTTGAACAAAAATAAAAAGGTTCAGAAAAAGAAACTATTACTAGCGTGAGATATCCCCTGTGACGCAAGGAGAAAAAAAAAAGATGCCAAGTCACATAAAATGAGAACTAATTTCTATCACCAAAATGAAGCTAACGAAGAAACGAAGATAAATCATACCTGAAGAAATTACCTGTATGTGACATTAAGAAAGGAGTAAGGAAAAATATAGAAAAGGAGGGAATAAGGATAAAAGGAGTGAGAAAGGAGAGACACTGGCGGTAGAAACACTAGCTTTCTGCTCCCCCCCCCCCCCCACCCCCCACCACCGTCACCCCTTTACCTCAGTCTCTCCCAAACCACGTCCTACCCACCCCCCTCCCCCGTATCGATCCGCTAATGTAGCATAGGAGAAGGTCAGATCTCCATTAGCCCTCTCCCTCACTCCCCCCCGCCCCCTTTCCTTCCTTCCTTCCTCCAAGTCTTCCTCAACCTATCCCTCTCCCCCTTACCCCCCCAACCTCTTCCCTACCGCTCGTATCTCTCTTAATAATCCCCCCCCTTTTTTTTTTTTTTTTTGGTTTTTTTTTTTTTTGTAATAGGCGGTGTTTCTGTCGTAGTATCAGACGGTAATTGAAGACGACCGCAAACTATAAGGATTTTTATGTTCAACATTTTTAAAACAGACATGAACCGCTTTCACTGTATACATATATACGCTATGCGGAACAATTACGTTCATTAGAGAACTACGTTACAAAATGGCTTTTGTGTAGGTATTGGGCGTGAATTATATATGAATGTGCACTAAATTGGTTTGGTCTCCACTTATGGAATTATCCCGAGCCGCTGGATCCATTCATACTAGATTTATCTGGTTTGATCAAATTTCGCTCGCCACGGCTGTGAAAGCCCTACCTGTTCTTAGAGATGTAAGATAACTTGGTCTGAGATCAAATATTCTAGAAAGAAACGACGTTGGAGAGGACTTGTCTAGTATAACTTTTAACCGTTTGCAGGGCCACATAAAAGGCGAAGTATGCCTTAGGCAAATCGATGTATTTCGGACTCCCCCCGACCCGCCCCTACCCCACTAACCACCCATCCACAGAGATGCAGAGTAAACGGTAAATCAAATGAGACATAAATTTAACCCAGCGATCAAAGGGAAAAGTTTTGCAAATTAGTAGTTAAAAAATGCTCTAAAACAAGGATTAAACAACAAAATTTGAACTACATCGCCTAAGTTGTAGAAAATAATCGAATGATAACAATATGGCAGCATGATGCTGGGCCAGATTAGTGTGTTTAGCCTCATGAATATAGAATATATCTGCATGCATGACTCAATAGGCCAAAGAGCTACGGTTTCCTTTAAGATTTGTAAATAATTCCCAGTTGATAATAATGATCATATGGAACATCCGTAGCAGTAGTGCTATGCTCACAAGATATTAAAATATCGATGTAGGTTAGGGAGGGAAGGACAGCCATGCTGGTGTAGATGATCTTGGGTTTGTTTAAGTATATCTTACTTTAACCAGACTACTGAGC